>NW_014333451.1:297385-332197 GCF_000341935.2 Cephus cinctus
GGGGGGGGGGGGGGGGGGGGTACCCTCTGCGTACGGCCCTGGTCATGCGTTCCTGTAAAAACTAACAGGCCGCTCAGGATTTGTCGGATGCTTCTTTATTACCGAAAAGAAGGACCAGGGAGCGCCACGAGTAGCGTAAGCACGCGTGACGAAGCGCTTAGCCACGCCGGGATCAAAGGGAACCTAGGAGAATTTTTACCAGGGCCTCGCGGCCCGTCGGCCGTCCGAAAGGTAACGTGCAGTACCGGACCCGATGTATAATAATTCCCAGGTCCGTCTTAAACAGTAGGTACGCGTGTACCTAACCAGCCAGACGTCCGCCCCTTTACTACCGTTTCTAAGGCTCCTCCTGTTCCAGCAATTGCCACGGGGCACAGTCCTGAGTTCGTCCGCCAGTAGATAAGCCCCCGTGGGATCAGACAAATCTACGGTAGACCATTATAAAACAGTAGATAACTACGGTAACCGTTGAACCGTCTAACGCTCTGCTATCTCTTTCTACTTCATCCTTCGCCTCACAATCTATATCTATACCATACGTCTTTTTTCCCTTTCTTTCTTCCTCTCGTCGCTCCTCGCCTTCTGCCAGCGTCGAGTTGTTTTGATGACGTAACCAGGCTCGTACGTGGATCGGGTTTTTGGTGGGTGCCTACACCCATGTGCGATCAATCAGATTAGCCGCGCTCGTATTGGTACGAGAAGTTAGAACAGAGAATCCGCTCCCGTTACGTCGGGCATTGTCTGGATTTCGTAACTGCCAGCCCGGGGCTACGGAGGAGGCCGAGGTCGATACAGTCTCGAGGACTATGAATTTTCGTTGTCTTCGTCGTTGAAAAAAATGAAAAATATTCCGACGAAAAAAAAAAAAAAATTAGACAGACCGATCCAAGGCATAAGAAAGCTCTTACCGTGAAAGTATAACGATAAATCCAAACGGCCAGAAATACACGTGATTAATGGCGAGAAATAAAAGATACCGGTGTGCTGACTGTTCGTTTGTATACGCTTTGTGAAATTCTTTCGTTGTCCTTTGAGGGAAAATAAAAAAGAAAGGAATTGACTCTGTGACCGGCGCCGAATGATGCAAGGCAACCGTCGTAAACAGGACCAGATAAGGGGCCGTGCGCGAACAAGGAGCGTCAGGACTCGCAAGGAGCGCGTTTTGTTGGGTAGTCAAGGCCGGTTTAACATGGCGAAATTCTCGATGGCACTTTCTCGAGCGGCCACTTCGCCGTGCGGACGGGCACTTCTCGAAGCGTATTAAAAGGACGCTCTCGCTGTACGACAAAGCGCTGGCAATGATTTCACATAGCGGGAATCTTGTCGTGCCACTATTATATTGCAGTACATAATATACAGTATTATATATATATGTATATATACGAATGTAATTTCGAATGAAATTTCGCGGACTGCCATTTAACAATGGCGAACCGGTATCGGTAAGTTGTTAACAGTCTCCACCGGTCCGAGAGTAACGCACTGGCGAAGTCCTGAAATTGCGGGACAACTTTTTTTTTACCCGCTATCGAAACAGCTAAGATTCGCCGGATGTAGTAAAGGCCGTGTTCGACGTCGTCTGTATCGAACGTGGTGCCAGGATCGAAAGAAATTCTTGTAAAACGAGAAGCAATTGGAATCCGTATTGGCCTCGATAAAACTGCCAGACTTTTGCTGAGCGATTGCCTTAATCCAGTATATATCCTGGTCGAGGATCAGAGATCAGAACTGAAATTGCTAAGATTCGACGATAAAGACCAACGATAACAATGGTAACGGGGTGAAAATAAAAAAAGAGCACGTCCAATGGTTTATACGTGAAACCAGCATCCCCGGCTAGAATTACTCAAAATCACGTAGCCGATGAATAGGAAGATTGAAAATTACAAGCGTTGAAGATCAGTTGAATATACATATATATTGACGCTGTAAGCGTACGTAGTAATCGATTGGTATCGATCGATAGAATTGATCGAGGGATCGAATAAAATTAGAGTGCATGTATGCCCTTGACCCGCAGTAGACACAATTACTTTTATGACAGACAATTCCGAGCCACCGTGAAGCCCCGATAAGTTTGACTCTTGCCAGAAGTATATACGTCTTATCTGTGATTATAGGAATAACGAGGGAGAGTCGATTGGGTTTCAATCGAACGAAAGTCCCGGGTCAAAGAGGAGGACGGTTCGGCTTTCTTTGGCAGCAATTGAAAACGCGGCTAATCGAGTGTTTATCAGATTGTCAGATCATTTAAGGCATACCAATGGTCCTGAGACGTTCATTGGAAACGACACGAATTACCTTTATGTTCATCGTATTGAACGTTCAAAGGGTTCACGGAGTAGATGGACATGAGCATTATATATATATATATATGCTAACAGGGATATAAATAGAACAAGTACGATTAACCTTTATACATTCCCAGCAGGAGAGACACTTGAATTTCTACTCGGCAGATACCGGAGTCCCTTTTGTAATCCTATACGAAAATTAAACTCGGTTACTCGTTTGTGAAGATTTTGAAAATGCCAGCGGTCTAATTGGTCCGGTTTTATTCCGAGCATAGAGATTCCTCTGTGCGATACAAAGAGACAGGACCAGAAGAGAGAGCACGTTGGTACCGTATACGCGCAATTCTTGCTAACGAGCGAATTGTACTCGAGTTCCAGATGGCCCCTGGCCATTCACTCGTGACGTATTTCGCGATTCTCGGGAAGTAACTTTGGAAGTACCAAAAAAAAAAAAAAGCCCCCAACCCCACCGTCAAAAATTCTTCGATCGTTCGATTCGTGGTATGCCTACGACTATGCATACGTAGTAAAAAAATATCCTGTATGCGCGAACTCATCGTGTATCCCGAGGAGAGGATCGTGTGTCAAAAAAAAAAGACACGCGAAAACCAGCGAAATTCCGTATGAGAAAAGTTGGATTTTCGAGTTGACGAAATGAACGTCGACGCCGTATAAATAAAATAAGATAATCCGGAGATAGGACGAATAACGTTAATTCATAGGGGGGCACAAGAAATTTCCCAGCGATGCCCATAGAAATAATAGCCAGAGTGCGTCCTGCCCTTAATCCAAATGCAAATGTCGAGATCCGCCAGAGTGTGCCGAGGTACCGCAAACTATCCTAGATGAACGAGGAAGAACGTGAACTGGCGTCGTTCGCCCTTGAAAAAAAGAAGAAAAAAAAGAAGAAAATGAATTACGGGTTACCGTGTGAACTTGGCGCCCAGGTCGTTACAATGCTTTAACGTTTCGCAACGGCTCCTCGCAGTACAGTTTGGTTAACCCGAGCCGTGCGGTACAGTCGACTCGCTCTCTCGCACCGGCAAAGAGCGCCGGCAAGATAAGTCAAGAGGAAGGTGAAAGAAGAGAGACGCCAGACAAGCCTATGCAATGGAAGACTCGGTTGACCCCGTCGCGACGCATTGCACCGCGACGCCGGTCGCACCGCCGACAAAGCAGCGTCCCACTTGGAAAAGCTGGGAAAGCGATCAGCCAATTTAACAAAGTTCAACCTCCACGTAACGAGCACCCTGTACACGTGCTACGGTATCCTCGGTCAGAGCTCCAAGAAAGTGCAACAGGGAAACCGTATGTATACATGGGCGAACGTAAAACACGTGCAATTTCACGGGGGACTCGTTTGATTGGCTCAGAGAATGCGCATTCGATGTCCGCGGGTAGAACGATCGGTCTTGTTTATTCGCCACCCGTTACATCGCCGTGCGTAGCTGCTGGACCGATCTGTAGATGTAATCGGGCAATCGTTTACGTGGGGATTTACGAGGTCGTAGCGCAGCACACGTTGCGGTTGGTTTACCCGACACATGTGTATTACCGGGTGCTTTTATTGAAGGCGTTAAGCGCTGTTATGCGGTAGGGGCCTTATAGCCGGTCTAAGGGCCCTTCGAGTCTAAGCCCCTGCTGTCTGTGCAACAAGAGCTAATTTCTAACTCTTCTTGGCTATACCTACGGTGGATTGGAAAAGGACGATCAAAGTCTGGTAGAAAATAAATCAAACGTTCGGAGAGCGACTTGCAATTATTTTCCATAAAATTATATATATATATATATATATATATACATACATACACCCATTATACCTATTCTGAACTATAGTCGAAGGTTCAAGGTGAGTTTCGATACTTGGACAAAACGCAGGCAATTGCGTCTTCGAAACGTCTGAGCTCCTATCGGAGGACACAACGTAACCTACGTACTATATTCCACGAGGTTAGGTAACGGTCCACCTTAGAAAGGTAGACACGACACGACCTAACCCATGCACCAATGCACCAATGCACCAATGAACCTCTATATGCTCGGAGCACAGAACTGCTCTGGCACTTCCCAACGTGTACAGCTAAATGCACGCTACGTATATAAGTGCCCCAATTTATGAATCTTCCAAATCGCGAAATCACGATCGGTTCGGCAATCGGATCCCAAGTATCCATAGTCCGTCCTTTAATTTCAGGCACAATGGATACAATTCCAAAGGACTTTCCGGGCCTCGCGAAAGATCAGCTTTAAATGAGAATCGTATTTCGCTGAATTCTCTTTTTTCTCCTATAAATCTCTTTTAGTAATCCGTTAGGTAACAAGGTTATTGTGCAACCATAACCGAAGGTAACGTAAACCAGTTAAGCCTTAAGAATAATAGGAATAACGTTAAAATGCTTTTCGAGCTCTACGTAATCTTTCTATGTATAACAATAATGATAACGACAAATCCCGTACGATCCCAAGTACATTTGCATGCCTTCGGCTTTACGAGTGGTGTTCCAGTTTCGATCTTTTTTTATTCAGTCTCTACCTTCCGCACGAGAGACCCTCTCGTCCGCGCTCCTGGAAGAGGAGCTACGAGGCAGCAGCCGATCGCCGAGTAACGGGCTGAGAGGACGCGGAGAGGGAGCGAAAGACAGCTCCGGATCAATTGCCAGCAGAGGAGTGCACGTGGTACCCGCTGTTGGAAAAATCGAAAAAAGAATCGTCACTCCTGCGAAGATCGAACGGAAGTACCGACCAGGTGAAAATCAAGGATCCGATCGAATCGAGTGACTGCCACGTGACGGGAACTTTGAGATCATGGAACAGTATATACAGTGACTCCTAAAAATACGTAGGAAGAGCTCACTCGCCCACCCGCGATCTCCCCGACGGAATCAGCCGTAAGACCTGCCGGCTGCCGTACGTGCACACGTGTCTCCACATGAGAAAACAGACCCGTAACTCGTGTGAATTCGCAAGCACTATGCACCAGAAATAATGTCCACGGTAGTAACGTAGACGGAAGTGTGAACGATCATCGTGGCTTGGGACTTGACAGACGCGTAGTATGGGACTTGATATTTACAAGGTGCGTACATAAGGTACACACGGCGACCAGTGTACGCTCACGATGTTTTATGGCTCCGTGATTAAAACCATCGAGTCTTACCCATATCTTGGCTAACTTCGGGATAACAGGGTTTAGCATCGAAACGGGATCTCGGTCTTTGTTCTCGATTTAACGCGAGTCCCATTCGCTCGGAGTAGCGGTACACCGAAAGATTACCTCGCATGATCGATGACTGGGCAGCAGCCAGTCTTCCCGAGCAGTCCCCGCGTATAATTAAGCGAGGTGACCGATCCCCGCAATTTTAGTCAGGGACCCGAGAGCCAACGTTAAGGCCTGATTCATACGTGCAGGGGAGCCTCGCTCGCGTACCCGTACAAGACGGCTGCCTCTGCCAATGAGTCACGAAGGTTCGTACGAAGCGAGTATATAGCCATAGCGAGAAGGAAAGACGAGAAAAAAATGTAAATCCACGATAGAAACCAAACGGCGTGTAATCGAAAATCTCTCGGGAGCAGCATTCTGCACGGAGCGGTTTAACGAAGTAAACGCGTATCTCGGGTATTCAGCGTGGTTCGTTTGAACGACGCGGAAGCGACGGCGGCCATTAAACAATAGCCGAGAACTTTAATACACAGAGGTCTACCGGGGTCTGGGCTTGCTCGTCGCTTAATGGCGGTTCTATCCAAGAGCAGAGACGTCCTGGTCCGACGTAACACCGTGGGAGCGCCGCGGGTTTCATGGCTTCTTTCCCGTGAAAGTGATCCAGTGCCTCTATCTATGCTCGAGATCGGTGAGATCACGGGCTGATAGATCGCGGTCATTTGTTTTGGCCGTCTCGGGACTCGTCATCCTGCGGTTCGAGGTTGCGCAATTTAGACCAGGGCCGGATCGAGCATTCGCATTCGGAAGGGGGTGCCCAAGGATTCTGGGAGCGATTGGTAGCGGCGAGAGGTCTCTAGAAATTCCACTGGAAATCGCTGGTTACACCAATGGTGAAGCACGAGTGCCTCTACACGCTGAAAGTCATTTGCCTGATCCTTCGCGGTCGTTCATCGTCATTAAGATCCTACGTCGAGGGGGTTCGAATGAGATTTCATTGGACAGCCGGACTCCGCTGTTCGACCTATTGTCAAGAGATCGACGATCATCCGGGATTAATTCGATTAGAGTTAGCGGGGTGCTCGCGGAACCCCGATGACGGTGAAGAATAATTAGCTGTTTTAACAGGCCAGCCATACCGGCCGCGTGATTACGTAGCGAGTGATATTGTGATTTATAGAATTTTTCGTGCGACACTTAACCGTCCGTTGACTAATTGCACGTTATAATTGTCGCCCGGAGGTGCTACGAGCTCGTCCCAGGACAGGAATGCGTTCCCGTCCCTTCGGCAGCTTCTATATGGATATCTGAGAGCCAGATCCAGTAATCCCGTATAGGTCTGTCCCGTTAGGGATTACCAGCCACACAGGTCAATTACAGTGATTATTCTACGAATGCCGATTATATCCGCACTCTACGAAATAGCGACTAGTCAATCGCATCGTCCGCCGATGTATCCCTCGCGACCTCCTTTTAACGCATTCCCCCGAATAAGGATACCTCGGGTCGACGTGCGATCCAGTTCTCACGGGAGTCTATATTTTTCAAGAATTCCACCCAGCGGCGATCTCGTTATGGCATTCGCCAATCCGAACTCGCTTTCATTAACCGCTAATCGTCTCCGGTATCACTGCTGAAGTATAGATGAGTTGGGTCTATATACGTGTATACGATCACGGATGGTTTCCCTCCATCTTTTTACGGTCTGGTCATCCCGCTGAGATAACCTGACGACACCTCACTTTCCTTCGATGATAAACCTCACCTCTCATTACGCTGCTCCATTCCGCTCCTAGGAATCCATACCCGATCCGCAACTTGGAAGTAGCTTAGCCACCTAGAAACTTGAGCATCCGCCTCTCCTCGGGCGCGATTCTTATTTAGTTTCCTTCGCTCTTATTTCGATGACACCTAGCTCCCAGCACGAGATTCTTCTCTGATTAGGCTCGTTGGTATACTAGTTTGCGGTCAGGACGGACTTGCCAGGTGTAACCGCTGTGTCCCCGGATGATCTGCGGTGGACGACACCGAGTGTCGATCTCAGCCGCCGGATTGACTCTCGCCTTCCTTGGCGAAACGATGTCAGCGACGCCGCCACGAAGGAGACGCTGGAACGTCAAGTCAGAAGGACCAGGTCGCTGACTGGAATAGCTACACCTTGCGGTCTGTTTAAAAAAAACTTTCTCAGCAACATAATCGTAAGTATCGCTGCGTCTTAGCGGTGAAGCAGGGACCTGGATTTTCTTCTAGAAAATGAAGTTCGAGCGTCTCGGCACGGGCGTTACTAGTTCTGAACTAGTGTACACCGAAGTGGATAAGACGCGAGGAAGATCGGGGCAAGGCTCGCTGTCAAGGGCGCCAACTCGGTCCACTAGGCACGCCTTTAGTCTTCTTCTTCTTCTTCTTCTTCGTTCTCTTCTTCTCCGGAGCGATACACTCACCGAAACTGGATTGGCGAAGGCTGTATGGCCGGAGTACTTAGAATGGCGGCTCTCATTGATAAAAATTCAAGCCGGCAGGGACAGTGACGTCAGTCAGACCCGCTACGAAGGGCAGGGAGAACGCGGCTGACACAAGAGCCCCTCAAGGCCGTGGGCATTTCGTTACGAGAACATAAATAAGACCAGCGACACCGTACTGAATCCCTAAATAAGTACGTACTGCGTACACTAAAACGATTAAAAAGTCTCGTCCTCTTCCAGATCCCGTCTTTAAGAACCCCACCTAACCGCGTCCCCGAGCATTTCCTCCTACAGTCAGCATCCGATCGCATTGAGATCGAATTCGGCCTGACTCACGCAGTCGCCAGGGTCCCCGTACGCGTACAAGTGCCACCGAGCATACAACGAGGCAGCGTACAAGTACGGAGTAAGGGAACGCAGAAACGGAAAGAAGTGGACCGGTGCGAAGCGTGCGCCGTGCGCTGTTCAATACTGTATACATATATATACAGTTGGTATTACAGGGAGAGTAAGACAGAGGATAAACGCATGGAAGGCGAGGGGAAGCGGTAAGGGAGCCGGGCGTCGTTGCGCCGTCGCGGCGGCCGCTGTTGGTAGTAACCTCACGTACCGAACCTTGGCTCAACACCACGTATTTCATTTAATCCCTCCGTTCCACGTTCCCTCGGTCAACGTGTACACGTATAGCTACTCGCGGAGGCGGATCGTTCCAGGGCCTCTTCGCAATTCCACGGCGAAATGTCCCTAGCCAATAATCCGAGCGACCCGCGATTACGGGAGGCAAGTTACGAGAGACAGAGAAGGCGGGTAAGTGAGAAGAGTCTCGAGGTGGTATAATCGCGCCGATCATGGAAACCGTTAAGTCCATCCTGGGACTCGTCGGCAGTGTCGTTACAGTTAGAGGCCGGCTTTAACTTACCTATAACAATTCCCTGCTCTGGTCTTCCTCGTTCGTCGTAGTACGTCACCTCGACCGTGGTCCTCGTCAGGAAACACGTGGCCGCCAGACGTCAAGTCCCCGTCATAATTTTCGTTATTTTCCCCGCGGAACTTTAACCAGCCCGACGTAATAACGAATCCGCTCGAAAACAATGGAGCCACTCTAAATTCCTCTTGCCGTCCCGTTGGCCAATCACCGCATGCCGACAGAGGCGGCTCTGTCCTGTCTACTCGTACGCTTGCGGTGGCTATACCGAGAAATCGCCCATTGCGAACCCGTCCTTACATTCTAGGTAATGGTCAGACGCCTAAGCAACGTGTCACCGGACATCGATATGGGACTTACGCAATTTAACCTAAACGTCAGCGGGCATCCAGAGATAATTTTCAATCGCGGCAAGTGCGACCGTTCAATGGAGTTGTACACCGTCGTACCTAGGTTCTGTATGATTGAAAAATTTCTGTATGATAAAAAAAAAATTTTGAAAATTTTTTTTTTTTCTATATGAAATCTCTCTTTCTCAAACGATACAAAGAGTTCGTGTGCCAAGACACGCGGCAATTACGCGACGTTGTCGCATGCCGTAACACCGCACTGTTATGGTACATGCTGCCCTCACGATACCTAACTGCATACTTTCACTGCAGCGCCGAGCCACGTGGTTTAATGCACCTCAAACTCATGCCGATGGAGCAACTATTCCGGTAGAACTTAGCCTGATTACCGATCCGGCTAGAATCAGGGCCACGGGTGCGGTACCAGATCGCAGATTGTCGGCGCGCTGCGCCAGATAGACAGTCATTGTCGGCACGAGGAAATTGAAAAATTAAAAAAAAAAAAAAAACTCCTCCCTACCGCGACCTGCGAGATACCGATTATCGGCAAGGAAATTTTCATCGATGATCAATAGCCCATAGACGAACCAGCGCAAGAAGCTCGCAAGCTCTGGACTGCATGTTTGCACGCGAGCCTTAAGACGGCCGGGTGACGGGCGCGTTAAAATTACATCAACCAGCGAATCCTCATACCGGCGACTGCGCGTACGATGTGCAAACGTCGGCGCCGCATAACCTAATCCGGCGCTGAATCGTTATGAGAACTGCCATTATGTTCCTACTAGCTACTAAGGAATCAAGATAGAAATTCATATGCGGATGATATATCCCATCCCCATACGCAATATATCTCACGATCGGCACAGTGTTGTACTATGTGATACAATGTGTTTATATATACATATATATCGAAGGAATATCTTTTGCCAGATCCGCCTACTTAATTAACAGCATTATTCAGCCGGGCAGTTAACGAGGCTCGGCTCACGGTAGGCAACGAGATAATATTGTAATTCATTCGCCGTGACATAAGTGCGCGCACGCAACGACGCGAACCGCCGACTACATGCTTGTCATACGATTTTGTACGTACGACCCGAACACGCGTTATATACTTTCCTGTGCATTTACAAAAGACGATTCGTTGTCGGCGTCAGACCGATCGCGTCCGGTTAAGAGACGATGGGTTGACAGTGAAAGTTTCTGAATCATATTAACGATTCTCGCCGAGAGAAACCATAGCTCTATTAATAGTCAAATTCGTTCGACCAAGAGAATCCCGATAAGGGGATAATCGGTTAATGAACGCTGGGATTATCGAACGATCACGATATACAAATTAATGGATTCCAGTACGTGTATCCACATGGCATATTCGTTGGTATATGAACAAGATCAAATGGAATCTCGGCTAGAAAATATTTATCTACCGATCCCGGACGTCGTACCACAGTCGCTTTGGATGCCATCCTATCAATTATGTGCCTGAGTTCTTATTCACGGATTGGAGGAATTCCAGGCACTACCGGTCAGCGTGAATTCCAATATGGCCGTACGGTTCCTCCTTGCTCGGAGAATTCTGGTTACCTTACCTGAAACAGAGGATGGAACGAAGACGTTAGAATCAGTTTTTTTTCAAGGTTCGCCTTATTCGAGGCGAATCGTAGCATTTGGAGCCGGGACGATTATTCGAAGTATCGCATAGAAGTGAACGGGTGCGACGATCAATTTTATTCGTACATATAAAAAAAATAAATAAACAATAAAAATAATTTTTTTCCACCGAAAAAAGACAGTTCGTAGTTATCGAGATAATCTAATTGGCAGATACACAAGACGGTCGCGCATCGACGAACGTGGTACCGGTCGCCGATTATTCGTCAATCGATTTATCGCCGAACGCAGATCAATGAAAATTGAATTCCCTCCAGCAAAAAGGATAGGGACGAGGTCGGAGTGCAGGGGGTACAGGTATTTTTCAGTGAAGCGCGGCGAGCATTTTTTTTTTTCGTTAATTATTTTTTTTACCGTCATAACCAGTACGGATGACGAAGGTGCCTTTTTTTCCTATAAAAACCCATTGGCACTCGTCATATTCCAATTGACTGGACAATCCCGAACGACCTTAGATCGAAAGGAGTCAGCGACCTCCGAGACACTCCTCGAGAGTCAGGGGTAAAGGAACTTGATTTCCTGGAATTCATACAAGCATACAATATCATAAGACCGGGATGCGGGAGCTCCTAAGGGATAATAAAGTCCAATATATTAACCGTTAACGACAATAAAGAAAATCATTGCCAATCTTAACTGGATCCAAGACCGATGACTAACAACCCTGATGCGTACGAATGATTCAGCCGAGAAATATTTAAGCCCGGAAGTTCCAGGGGGGGTATCGTCGTGGGGCTCCTGCTGACCCCAATCCAAGATTGGACCAATAGGGACAAAGCGCATACAACTCTCTTACACTCGTACGAGTGAGTAAACGAAGGAATAGAGTTACTGACCATATATATATATATACATCAGACCAAATGAGTCAGTCCTGACGGTCCAAAGTACCGATCAGATCGTAAAGCCACGTGCTGAAGGATTGTCCTTTGTTAGATAGATGCCAAGGCACATATACGATACATACCCTGTGACACTACAATAACGGATGACGTACTCCAGAATTGTCATAAAAGTATTAAGCGTCACATGGGAGGGATAGCTCATGCCAATGGAATATAAAGGGTGCCGAGGGCGTGTTCCTTTGAGCGAGTTCAGTGTCAGGAGACGAGTCGATCTCATCGAGCATGCGTAAAAATGGTTGGGTGGCGCCAGGTCGTCGGGTAGTTCTCTCGATCGTAGCCCGACTCCCCGAGTACGCGTACTCTCACTTTCCCGTACTCCCCCCCATAAAAGCTCCCTCTCTCTCTCGGCCTTCCGATCCCCGTCCACCCGGTATCGCTCCATCTCCCTTTCTCTCCGGACCCAATAGCGGCTACAGGTATGTGCATTTTTATGCGCTTATTATGCCCACGCGCTCAACAGTCTAAAAATAATCCGATATCGAGCGTCTACGCATAGCGAACAACCTCTGATGACTCGGAGTTGTCACGCGCCATCGTCGACTTAACGTATTGAGATTTTAATTTTTTTTTTTTTTTTTTTTTTTTTTTTTTTTTCATCACCCTATAAAATACTTCTTTATGGACTCTCCCATTGAAATGCATCCCGCTTGCGCGTCAAATGGAAATCCCGGGCACCGTTAATCCTCATCCGTCATGATTTCGATGAAAGCCCTTAACAACGATCGATTGTCGTATGTAGGTGTAGAAATAAACAAAAAAAAGTCGTCCCCGCCAATCTGTATACCTTGTAACGGTGCCATCGGGTGTCAGGATGCATTTCGGTGCGACCTATCGATGGCAGCCGAAGTTGACTGTCGCGCGTAGGCGAGACAAGACCCTCACGTCTTATAAGGACCGGATCGCCGAAGAGGCTGCAACGCGGCCTAAGGACTATTTATTTACGATTGTGCTAGAGGGGTTATCGTGTATTAATCGTTAGTCCTGTGCATCCCTACGGCTCGATAAAGCTATCCCAGTAATCATCGATTCTCTATACTCTATTCCCCGTATACGAGCGTACGCACGTGTCTGTATATACGTATATACGTATGATTCCTCAACGAGGATTTACGCCGTTTCTGATTGCCTGATCTATTCCCTTTGAATCGGCACGAAGAAGTGCCTTACCTTATGTTTCAATGGTACTTGTAAGTACCGATGTACTCAAGCGAGTATCGTACTGCCGGTCTTTGTACACAATCGTACTTGAACAGCCGGTGCATCGGTATTCATGGGTAAGGCGTGTATAAGAGAGAGAGAGAGAGAGAGAGAGAGGGGGTACTCTGACTGTCAGTGAGTGATACGCGTGTACGCATATAACGTTTACACGCATATATATATATATATATATATATCCCCGGCATTGTCTTCCTACGGTATTGTCTTCGGAGACGATGTAATTTATTGTAATCGACCGCATCGCGACTCTTGGCCCGTAGACGGTTTCAATGTTTTCTCGTATAATTTCACGCCGTGAATATACCATAGCCGTCTCTGTATCCCGTGTCTATACGTACACAGCGGACTCTATGGCGGCTCAGGCGCGGGTCTCGCCAGCGGTTCCGGATCGTCGCAGTTTACCTTCCCGGAAACATAAATAAACCTCGGCGCTATCGCACGCGATGATTTATCCGTGCGATGAGGGAAGTGGACTCGGAGATTTTTGAGCCCGAGACCTATGGTCACGGGTTCTCCTGGTACCGGAGCCACGATAAGGCCACGTGCACTCGTATCAGGCGGCAATGACGATCCGAGCTACGGAGAAGAGGTTCGACGGGCTCGGGTTCCCGATACAGCCAAGAGAATAACTAAGAGAGTCTATTGGCAGAAAGTTGCGAGGGACGACATTCCACTGGACTCTGAATACCGAGCGGCGCCTTGCACCACCTCCCCCCGTTTACTCCTCATCAGCCATCACCTCCTCGGTCTCCCCTCGGGGCTCCTTTTGCCTCTTGTACATATATACACCTACCTTCTTCACCTTTCCTGTATCCTTGGCCTTAGCGTTACCTCAGCGGCATACTCGTGCATCTTTTATCTGGCTATGAACTTGAGGGTTATTCTCTTTTTTAAAAAAAAAAACATTCTTCGGGATCCTGAAAGAGCGGAGACTTCCGTAAGAGGACCGGTCGCCCACGTCTTACCAGCCGTTTCCTCTTCTCAAAGACAATGAGAGAGCTTGGCTGCACGACGTGGGTCCCGACTGTGTAATCGAGGTAGAGAAAAAAAAAAACACAACCCTTATGACTAACGGAAGGGAGGTCCAGCTTTTCTTGACATCCTATGAGGACTTCCTTTTTGGTTTTTTTTTTTTTTTTTAATTTTTTCCTCCCTTCGACGTTTGTACGATTGTTACTAGCTCTTTGCAACCGGACCGCCTGGTTTTTGAGATTAAAAAAAAAAGGGGCGAGAATAAGTATACCACTGCAGGTTAAAAGGACGATGGGAGGGATAGTGAAAAATTAAGCGTTCTCGATAACATCGCTAGACGGACAACCGGGTTCACGTGAACCTAGTTAGTCTGCATTCCAGAACCGAATCCTAGATGCAGCCGGTTGACACCCCTGGTCAACCAGGTGAAGTCAGCGCGTCCTCGATACCGCACGACCCAGGTCCGGTCCCATTATCAAAGGTTACTCAACCAGTCCACAAGTTTTCTCTCTAATCATGAACAAAAAAAAAAGTGCTATGCCCAGGTTCACCTTGGTAAAAGTGCAGGACGCTTACTGCAGCGTTCAGATATTCCAAGATCGTCCAGTAGATAAGCTCAGAGACTCGCCGAGGAAATTATCGCGGGATCCAATATACGTGCAAAAATGCACAGTGTCAGCGTACAAAAATCCTAATCAACCAGACCTGGTATTCGTTAAAAAAAAAAATTACCATGAGTCAGAAACCATAAGGTTACCGCCTAAATACATGGTTACGCAGGATGGTCATACTTTCTTCGCGGTATTAAAACGAACCATACGAATTTTATCAACGTAATCGGCACGCTGCGATAAGTCAATCCGAAACGTAAATAATTACCAATATAAACAGTCAGACGTTCATACGTCTTATCCGTCCCCGCGTATGACTGCTACACGACGATTCACTCGGGAATGTCGTTACTTCTGGATTTCCCGTAAAAAGATAAAGCCAAGTATGTGCCGCGAAAGAATAACAAGGGACAACAAGAAATGAAAACGTGCTCGAACACATTTGCAGCCAGGTCGATCACCCATCCCGGCCAAGCCTGTAAGCGTAGCGCAATCTCATCCACGAAATTTAGCGGTCGTTCTCCAAGACGACGGCCTTGAAAGTGCCTCTTGCATAATCGGGCAACGATGTCCCGAGGCGACGACGCGCGGTCGCAGGCGACATCGGAAACTCCACAGCGACAACATCCCGTCGTTACGTTCGTATACAATATATATTCACACGACATTAGTACATCCCCCTCTAACGTTAGGGAAACCCAAAAAAAATTACCTACAGTAAATACGTGTATTCAGATACGACGCTCTTACGTAAGAGGCCCAGCCTATAGGAAACAAAGTTCCTACGTGCAACCCGCAGAACTCGACTGACACGAAAGATCCTCTTACGTTTCCCACAGTGAAAAAAGAAAACGACAAACCAACAGAATCCCATCCACGTCAATATTGGTCTAGGTTTACCTACTCCGTTACAATGGCCAAGGTCCCTGTTTATCTTTATGCATTCCAGAAGTCAGCTCAGTTATATCCTCCACGAGTCAATGAGTTGGAATGTTCGCCGACCAGTCCATAGAGAGCAATGCCATAGCATTGAATGTCAAGAAGCGTAATAACGTGTAGCACCTACACCATGGAAGATGTACCACGGTACATATGAGTACCAAGAGCCATGGTCCCACTACAGGCAAAGTGAAAAGAAAAAAAAAAACAGCTGCTGTAATCAGAAACTGAAATAGGAGTAATCGCCTTGGTCCAGGATCAATATCATTGTCACGGATCGATAGTCGGTTAATTATAATTTTATGAAAAGCTAAATTTTTTTAAAGGCATACCACGATTCCAGGATATCCGAAAAAGTAGGTCGTATAATGGTGGCTGGGTGTTCTAAAAATAGCCTCGAAAGATATGGGTAAAGTTTCCTTTATTAGGTGGGCATATCTATTTACAAGTGGCCGTAGACTGCTCGTGATGAATCGTAAAGTTGGGTAACGGGCTTAAACATAGCCAGAGAGAGATTCCGCTTTAACGTAGTGTCACGAAGTCGTTAACTTTTATACTTGAAAACCGGACCCGACACCCTTCCTTCACCCTGTGACCCACGGGCTGCAGCTCCGAGTACAGTCGTTAACACTTTTGTGGGCACTACCATGGTTCTAAGGCACCAACTGGGTATACGGCGTATAGGTAATACGTATACTAGGGTAACGCGTCGTGCCGACCATTGGTTATACGCGGAGAAACTGGCAGAGGCGGATTACAGATTGCGAGGAACCATTGAGTTGCCAAGGTACGAGATAGAATTTGCATGAACCGGAGAGAAGGCAGCCACAGTCCGAGGATAATGACCCGCGCGAGCGTTAATGACACCGAGTCCCAATGGCGATGCGAATATTTCGCCTGACGGCTCTTACGTAATTACGGGAATGGCGTTGATGGATGCTAATGCGATCCGCGGCACAGCGAGGAATAAATATATAAAAGAAAAAGTGAGAGAAACATTCTGTACGAGGAATCGAAAAGTATTTACGAAACGGTCAACGGGAACCTTGAGGCGTGTCATTAGAAGTAGCCGAAGGCTACGATAAGGGTGTCCCGAAATTTCCCAATTCAAATTCTCATTCCGAACGTATTTCAAGAACACGGATTTTTCATCCGCTTACATAACTCCGATAACGCCTTATCGTCGCGGGTATCGATAAATCGTTCGATAGACACGTATATGGGAAAGTGACGTCAGGACCGTCATTTGACCCTACGAACCTCCTTCGGAAAGATACAGAACGGTCACGGGACAATGCACGTGTCCCATATCTATCCGCGTGCAGCGTGCACGAGAATGAAAGGCAGGAGTCACAACATCCAATGCATCATTGCTAATGGAGTCGATAACAAGAACGGCACCTTCCTCGTGATCTTCCGAGCCGTGGAAACGTGAATCTAAGTGACTCGAATTAGACGCGGGCTACTCCAGTCACGTCGGTAGTCACGCTCGATATACACCAGCAGGCTCGGGGCTTTCGAAGAAAGAATTCCGGCTCCCACGGTCAAGTTCGCATCGTCTCGAGAAGCTCGTTACGTTCAAGCAGCGGATCTTCGAGGTATAAGGATTACGAGGTCGATAAGGCCACCCAGTTTCTAGTGCTGGGCGCGTACCTCAGGGCTCCGTCCCTTGCGCTTCCAGTTCGTGTCGTCAAGGCCTCAGAAGCTCCGGCAAACTAGATTCGTTGTTGCTGCCGGCCGAGCGTTGGATGGCTTCTGGCGAGAGGGGAAGGAGGCGCGGATGCCTTACTAGTGACACGCGTGGAAAGGCACATATGGTTTATTGACTAGTGCTCCTACACGGACAGTCCGTGGTTGGCACCCTTGTCTGACAACGAGGTCACTGCCAGCTGCATGGATATGACAGTCGGAACAAAAGGGTAGCTCGAAACAAAGAGCCGTAGAGAACCTTTAGACAGGTTATCTCTTTATTTTTATATTTTCTTCTTAAAAACAAACAAGATTTTAATCTGAAATCTCATGAGACAAGATACGATCCAAGTGTTCCGCCGTCTTCCTAATTTGACTGTATCTATGAGAACCGGTATAAGGACAACCTCCAAGAGGCCAGGAACGTCAACGGGGACACAAGGATCGTCAGGGTCATCCAGTCATTCAGTCAGTCACGCAACGAGCCAGAAGATAGACTCCGCGTTTATCATAGCGAAGGCAAGCAAGATCGCGATCCTACGATCTGACCAGAGGATCCAAAAAGAGATGAATAAAAGTAGTGGGGGGAAAAAGGCATCGAACGAGTCGTCTGTCGGTCCAATGGAATAAAGAGAGGACGATCAGAGCCAAGAGAGGTTAGGGATTCCAACCGGAAACTGCAAAAAGCACAGACTGGTCTCTGGCTATTTTCTTGATTTTCTCCACCGTCCTCACTATGCCCCGATGAACCCGACCCTTCGCTCGATCGAGAAGACGCTGTCGCTTTCGTCGGACTCCCGCGCCGCAACGTCCGGCTGCTGCCCGGTAACGCTCTTTATACCTCCTATGCCCACTTTCTGCCAAATCCTAATCAACCCAATAGCCAGCAAGATACTCGATACCGGGTATCCACCTCCACGTGGCCGTAGCCATCCCGTGTGACGGACCGGCGATCACTGACACCTCCCGGACACGCCAATGACAGCGCACGTCGATCCCAAAGGAAGTTGGACAGCTGATTTACACTCGCTGATGGATTTACAAGGGCGTCCCGGCGTCGACGGGGTCTCAGGACGCATCAGCGGCGCTATATTGTCCCGCGTACACAATAATGCCGATGACAACTTTGAGAACTTGGCAATAGCACAGTCACCGTCATTCCACGCCTTTCTGTCCTGGGATATCGGACGAGATCAGAATTGACCCAGGCGCTCGTTAGAAACGCGGACGGGCTCCATCCGGAGCCCCGCTGCTGCCAGCAGAGCCTAACCAACGGTTTTCGATGATGCCCCGGGGGCCCGATAGCGTAACCCAGACCGGTGTGAGCGGGGGCCTGAATCTTGCTCTCGTGCGAGCCACGTGGCGCGTAGGTGTCTGACGCGAGTCAATGATTACACGCAAGACGGTTTCTAGCCTCGTACGTATACACAGACTATATATATATATACACACCTTACAATCCCGAAGAGAACCATCCACACAAGTACATAAGTGCTCCTGGTAACCACTTGGAGTTGCACTTTCTAGTTGCGTCACTTACGTGTGCCCCAGGGCTCTCGGATATTCTACCGAATGGGAATACACTCTGGGATTGCGAGGACTCTGCCTTAAATAAATTACGAACCTGATTTACATGCCTCGCCAATCTGTAATATACATGCAATTTACTATAAACGCCCCGTAGCGTTATCATGCCCGCGACGTTCAGCCGCAGCACGGGGACTGTGTCATTGGTATTGTCAGTAATCAAGAATTAGCATACCAAATGTCAATTCCGATAGCTAAAGTAGAGCCGAGTAGGGCGTATATGGCAGAGAAAGTAAGGACTATTATAATCACGGCAGTTAGTGCCGGAGCATACCGGGAGATACGATAGTGCTAAATGGTTTCGTGTGCTAACTACGTATACGGGGGATTTAATTTCCTCGTTTGATCAATAGGCGAACGCCTTCTACGTGCACGGGACAATGCGAGAGACTTCGCGCAGCCAGCCGAGTCTTGGCGTTACGTCTATATTCTGTGTCTATCTCCGTGGCCTGGTGCACGACAGCCAGACTAACCGGTGTCATTGTTTTTCATTGATATTCAAATGAGCGCAAACAATTAAACACAAGAGTCACCCACCGCGTGTTCCAGAGTATCGCGAACGATCTTTACATTTTTTTTACATCCCCTCCCTGCCCGACCCCACCTCAGCGGCCACCCCCCGTGTCAAATCGATTCTTCGCAGATGTAAATTGGGTCCGTTCGGTACGGCCGGACAATGGTGCGGGGTACGTGTATCGACGGGCCATTAAAATAGCACCAACGTTCGACAGAGCGAATTAATAAAACTGCCAATGAAATCTTCAGGCGTTCACGGTAATATCCCGATATTATATTCCCATTTGTCATAGCGAGAAAACGAAAGAGAAAAAATAACGCGCTAAGGAATGCGGTTATCTCGCAACGCCTCGTATCGGGGCGCATGCCGTCTAATACGGCCGAAGCGTGTTTCCACGTTTTATCGACCAAAAATGTATCTACATAACACGACGGGACAGCTGGGATCGTTTGACACGTCCAATCGGAACAGTCGAGATTTCATGAATTTTTTTTTTTCTCATTCGATCAAAAGTCCTACGGGCACTCTGTTTCGTCGTATGACGTAGTGTGAGAAAGAAAAATCAAAAATTATCTATATCCAGGAAATTGGCGATTTTTTTCTTTTACCACATAAATCTTTACTATAATAGCTGTATATATACGTATACAGGTACAATATACATTCACGCCGTTCAAATTACAAAGAACAGTATTCAAAGTCCCATCCGACCCCGAAATGCCCGGATAATCTTGGCACGAGACCAGCGGCACGTAAATGACGATGAGAAGGGAATCGAAAGGATCGTTAGAAGATCCGATGGTATCTCCCGAAGAAAACGTCCTTTCTAGCCGACCGTTAGAATTATACGTCCGAGGTTCCTCGGACGACACCAAGCCCTATCCATAACATTACGCTTGACTGCCCGACGAGTCCCGTGGTCTGGTGATTCCCATATAAAGGAAACAAAAATTTCTCCACGTCAGATCCCACGTATCCATTAAAGTAACTCGGCCAAAAGTCCACTAATTCGGACGATTGAACATTTCTAACTAGTATAACAATGCTCTTTGCATCGTATCGATACTTGACGAAATAACCACGTAGAATCGACCGTACGCGTGAATTAGGATACGAATGGAGCAACAGGAACGAAAGGCAAAGGATCCAGGAGTAACGTGCAGATACGACGCCCGGCGTCCGAGGGGAGAGAAGCAGGAAGCGTTCGATGGATTATCCATTACACGGGGTCGAGTACGGTCCATTACATTGAACGCTGGTTAGAATAGCCATTTTCACGCTCGACTTGCCTCGAAGGAAGCAAACAGGGCACTGGAGTGTCTCTCGCGACACTCCGGAACGGGGTGCGGTTCCACCTGCTACTCAACGCGACAACAGACTGTATTACGGGTCCGTTATCTTCTTCGGAGAGGATCCCCATCTACGGAGCTTACATAATGAGTCAATGAGTAAAGGAGTAAATGAGTTACACACAGGGAGAAGAAAGAGGGAGGACAGGAGCGCAAGTGCCGTCACTCTTGGAGTATGTAGAATCTTAACCGTGGGAAAGGTATTAAGACGGGGAGTCTTTTAGAGCTACGGTATATTATATATATGTGTACACAAGAAAATAAGAGAACGAATAAAAATCTATGAAAAGTCACTCTCCTCGCAGAGGCTATATATGCGCTATCTTATCGCGTCGTTAAGACCGATAGCTGGAAATGCAAATAGCGGAACTTTCTCACCTCCGATGAAATCCATAGGTGTTACACGTTTATATATATATATATATATATAAATCACGGGAGGGAATAATTGGATGCTGCGTGATACGTAATTAAAAATATTTCGTATGCGACCGATAAGAAGTGATAAAGATATTTTTTACTGAATATTAAAAAAAAATTGGTACACCAGATATATAATAAATATAGAGTGTGTCTGATGTATAAGGTACTGTGTGTCAGCAGTCCCCTTGATAAGTCTCCGAGTCTCGGGTTTACTCGTGAATTACGTATTGACGAGCCTTCGGAGAAAGATATATATCGGGCGTAGAGCAGTAACGGCGCATGAAATATAAATTAGAACCGGTGCAACCGCGCTTGAATCGCTAGTTCAGATAAATGGATCGGTATCGAGCTCACCGATCGTCGATTGGGCCTTATCTATTTATCTGCGCCACGCGATAGCCTATTGCCAGGTAATCGCGAGTCCAGTCAGCCAAGTCAACCCATTGCAGACGCATCGAGCCAACCAGGCAAGGTTGGCTCGGCTGGCCTCTCGCCGCGGACGACACGGGTCCCGTGTAAAGGGCAACAGCGAGCTATAATAACGCTCTCAGACGTTTACCCGAGGCCGATTATTATTTCTCGATACGCGCGCCAGCTAGGAGAACTTTTCGACTTCCCGTGATTCCATCCTTCCGTAAGTCGACAGGAGTCCGTCCTATACCAGCGGGGACCCGGTCCACGACGCCGTGGCAGAAGCGAAAATTATTTCGTTGAATTTGAAAATTGTCTTTCTACGATCAAGAACGAAATAAATCAGGTCGGAGGTGAGGATATCCGTTTGGTAAGATGGAACGAGAGAGCCGTCGTACCACTGATCCCGGAAGATCATAGGATTACATCGTCGAGTCATTGGGTGTTGGTACTATCGCGATAAAAATCAAATCCGACACCCTTTAGCTTTCCGTGTTGTGAAAATCTCCGATATTGACCAACTGTGCCAGTGAGTTACGGAGCGTCGATCTTCGCTTCTCCACTTTACCGATAACTACCGGTGCTCTATTCCACTTTGCGGTCTGTCCAGCGAGATCGGACCGAAAGTCGTCTGCTGGCTTCACCAGGGCGGATTTCGATCATCATCATTCTGATGGGAGAATCTGTTCAGCCGACTGTACACGAGGTACCGCACGCTTTCCAGATGATCGCTCTACGGTTAGATCATCTATGAAGATTCTAGCCTGGTAGCTTCCGGTTCGCGGGACCTTCGTATCGTCTGTACCAAAGGCGACCCATGGCCTTTCCAGTGCACTCCTACTGTTTATACGCGACGGACCGTACAGTGGCTAAAGATGATTTGGGAACGAGTGGCTTCGGACCAGAATTAATCAGAGGTGAGAGACCACGTGGCGATATAATCCATAGTCTATGCAGCCCGTCTCGGTTGCTCGTTTGCCTGGTTCAAAAGCGCACGCAAGAGGGAGTAGCGTAATATGGTGTCGCGAGGTTACCATCCTGGAAACAATGCCGGGGTTCCGCGAACGTTTCTTTAGCAGCGTGAAAACGAGCGACTACTGTCGGGCTTTCGTACTGTTGCCGGGGCCTGTGGGAGCTGCGGGACGCGCAGGAGCAAGGGAGACTTGAACTTTGTGCTTCAGGTTGAGAACCTTCTTCTGGAAGTACCTTCGTGGAGCGAGTCAGCCATAAAGGAACGAAGGACACTCGAGTCACATTGGGCTTTCACTGGCTGGCTGGCTGGCTGGCTGGCTGGCTGGCTGGCTGGCTGACTTCGGCCCTTCCAGATGGGTCATGACCTCTGAGAATAGTGCAATCGATGCAGCGCCGGTTCGTTCGACGGTAATGGCCTTTTAATAAGCGTTACCTATGGGGTACCTCTCCTTGGGTCCTCTTTTGGGCCCCTTCGCCTCCTATGCCCACGCCTACGTGAATAATACTCGTGTAACGAGAGTTCTTTTTTTTTCTTCTCTTTTCTCCTGCCATCTTGGGACTGTGATGTATCTGGCTGGATATCGTGTATATGTCTGATTGGACTTCTGGTAGCATGTTGCTGACGTGTCTAGCCACTTGTACCACGTATTCCGTGTATTACGATACGGGGAATCGTATGCAAGGGAATATGCACTTGTCAGCTCGATCGTGGATCGGAATTATGAACAGTCTTTTAGGACTGGCGGATGTGTATTGATACCGAAGAAATCAAATACGAGAATGACGCATGGGCCTTTATGTAAAATTGTTTCTGGACTTACAGGCTGATACTTTCTAAAAACAGACAATCGTTCCGAGTTACAATATCGTTACTCTCTAGCTCTATGCTTCCTCTAAACGGTCCTGTCGCATATAAAATGCCCGAAGAGATGCAGATTACCGTTTCCAATGGGATACTCAAAGCCATTGAATATGGTATTGGGACCTGCAGGAGTCCAGGTAAGAATATCACCTGAAAGTTATTCGAAAATGTTGAAATTTTTCTCTAAAAGAAAAAAACAGGAAATTCTGTTTTAACATGAAGACGCGACAATCCACTCAATTATATAGACTGTTTAACATACTACCGCAAGCTATTCACAATTCAGACCCTCAAGAGGCAACGAAAGCATACAAGAGATAGGAGGATCTTCACTTGACAGAGATCCTACCAGAGGATCCAGCGTCCTTAAAACTCTCGAAAAATGAAACAAGCCTGATAATCTTCTCGAGTGGAAAATTCAGGTACGCCGAAAATAAAAAAAGGACCCGGCAGACGTCGTCCCCCTTGAAACCGCTCGTTTATCTCATGACAGAAAGCAGGACAATGAAATATCATCAGGGACCCTAACGCACAATCGGTTTAAAAAAATCGTTACTCTTTCATCTATATTTCCAATTAGACGGAGTTAAAAAAAAAAAAGAAGAGGAAAATTAATACTCCGCCGGCGTGGCTAGATGGGTAGCAATCTCTTGTAGAAGTCTGAGATGTTGAGATCGCGTAGATATATATACATAAGAGCCTGGCTGAGCGGCTTTTTAGTAGAAAGTAAGAGAGGAGGCCGCTCAAGACAATGAACGCTGCCGGAAAATGCAATTAACGGGAGAGGTGAGAAAATACCTTAGGAACGCTTCTGAAGGAGTAGGTACTATTAACGGTAAGGTAACGCAAGGTAAGGTAGAGAGTGCCGTGTCTAGAATGCCTGTGTTAACTGTGTATACCGAGGCGACTGGTGATTCTGTCCATTTAAGACCCAAGCGTTAAAGTTCATAGGACAAATCGAGAGTGCGAAGTAAACGAAGGAAAAAGAAAAAGAAAAAAAAAATAATAATTTACAAATGAAAGAAAAATAAATCTGGTGGTCCAAACCATGACGAATCGTTCATTCGGGAGAAATTTCGCGGTCGCTCGATATCGCTTTATCAAGTGTGGGGGCTTTCTCATCGAGAAATCTTAGCTTGAATTAGCCGCCGTTTCGAACCGCACGAGCATCCACATACACACATGTCCGGGAAAGTTTTTCGAATTTCGGCAAACGGGATTCTTCTTAAAAATTCACAGACCCGTTTCGCGACAGAAAGAGAACTTGTCCCGTTATATAAAACCTCTATTTACTCAACAGCGCTTCAGATAACCCAAGAATGGATCAAAAGTCAGGCTGCATATATGTCACGGTGTCTTTGATGTCTTGTTTTAAATTATAAAGACAAAAAAATGAAGTCTAAGATCAGTGCAGCGTGATTCCGCGATACGGAGATATCTCGGACTAACTCAGTGGCATGCGAGTGTAACATTTGCTCGAAGGAAGCGTCGTCTATTACAGAAATGGGGTTTCGCGTGGCGCAAAAGGATTCACGGGCGAAAAGCGTGGGAACGATGCCTGACTCGAATGAATCTCGTCACTCGATTATTAATAAGAATTGGATGACGATCATCGGACAAAAATATACCTGCGACACACCAGGCCCGTGTAAATATTTCGCACAAAAGCAGGTGTCCGTTAAGGAACAAACCTGTAAACTCGCAGGATCGCACCTGTTGATTCTTAGGACGTCTGGCTGTGCTCGGCCGTGCTGGCAGAGTCGAAGATATCCAGGATTGCTGTATAATCTCAGAGCCGGTCTATTTCAATGCACTAAACAACGGAGCACACACTGCACACACGACACTGTGTTCTGCCCGCGATTCACAGTGGCGCTCGTATCTCGTTCAGTTATCTTTTCACAGTTTCATCTTGAGAAACGTCAGTACACGATGCTCTAGCCGTTCGAAGCAGCACCATGATAATACGCGAAGCGTTCTGGGCAAGCGCCGATGCACGACTGTTGCCGATCTCGCCCGATGCCGGCGACGAGGCGGGTGGCCGAGACTCTCCGAGCAGTTACGAGCGTAGCCGACAACGGCCGAAGTCCAAAAGGAATGCACGCGGTAGAAACCGGGCGGGATCGGAATCGGGATCGGACTCCATGCTTGCCGGTTTGAAGGCAACCCAAGGCAAACGACCGCTCTACCAGCCAGTTGGTTCCTTTGCGAAGCCAGCGCCATGATTCCTATGCTCTATGTCTATATTCACCTTCGAGCTGTATATAAATAAAAATTACACAATCTCAATCTATGACAATGCGCGAAGAAGAGAAATAAAATTTTCTACCATTGAAAGCATAAGGGCCATTTTTCATCTTTATCGTACATACAAACGGTCCTAGGTCCACTCACCCAACGGAACCTTGGGTAGTAAAATAAATCAATGCAAAGAAGCCCTACGTGCTCTTGTTACAAATACATAGTGACCCAATCGACATGATTGCATTTCTGTTATCTGTTATTTATACAGTGTGTAGTAATACAGCCGTACGAAGAAAATCACATAGGATTATTTGGACTGCAATTTGATTTATCCACAAGTTACATCGGAGCGATAGACGTTCGAGAGTGGTATTGAATAGAGAGAGACACCATTATTGGCTATCTACTTGTCCAAATCTTAATCTCGGATTAAATTCATGTTCGAAACTCGCTCGGACGGTGATTGGCTTTCGCCGAAAATGGCCAGGCCACGCGTCGTTCCTACGCATCTCCTCGCCCGATAACTTTGACAAAGACGAATCGATTAGCAGCCAGCATAAACATATTCACGACGCTCTTATACCTCAGACTCTTCATGCCGTACAGTTTCCCAGGAAATGTTTGACTCGGTCGCGAATCGTGCAGCAGCAACTTCTTCATCCTCCCTCTGTACGTCTTATTCCATCTTGAAGCACTTCTTGTTCTCGATCTTCGCGAGAGAAGAAAAAGAGAAAAAAAAACGAAGAGTTGCGTTATAACTTACATCGCGCTGACCAACGTCTTGCGAACCATCTGCCGGCCGTTGCCAAGGACGTCGAGTTTGTCAGTGCTGCTGACCGGAGGTCGATTCAATTATAGTTCACAATTAAAG
Organism: Cephus cinctus; assembly: GCF_000341935.2. Classification (NCBI taxonomy): domain Eukaryota; kingdom Metazoa; phylum Arthropoda; class Insecta; order Hymenoptera; family Cephidae; genus Cephus; species Cephus cinctus. The sequence continues at coordinate 323,818 of NW_014333451.1, forward strand.
CCATACCCCAATGTTCGATAAGGTTGTTGGTACTACGTGTTGTCGAGTGACATAAATCATTATAAATAATACCAACGAAAAAAAAAAAAAAAAAAGTCCGAGGACAATAAATCTCCAAGTGACAATTAAGCAATCGTAGTAGAGAACTATTTGGTAATCGTAGTATTATATCCAACAGGGAAATGTCTTGCAACCTCTAACGCAATGACAACTTCACGCGGTGCATATGCAGCCTAGTGCAGTCTGTCCTAATTAACCCAGGAAGGTATTTCCTCGTCGATGATTGCATAATTTTTTCTTTCAACCTGACAAAATCATTCGTCAACTTCGACACTTGTCCCTTTGTTTTCGTGGACGGCGCACGTTTCCATATGCTAAGTTCACTTTGGTAACGCGTCTGGGTCCACGTGCTGTCTTGTTGACACGCTCGATCATTGCCTCGGCAACCAAGCAACTTTTGTACGTCCGCGTAACGGCGAGTCGATCCACTGAAAAATGCTACAGGGAACTGTTCCTGCCCGATCTGTTACGATAAGCATCAACCGACATAACCAAATACGGCGAAACGATTTTGGGATGGTTAAATTTTCGATCCACATACCGAGCCAGGATTCGTACCTACCGAAGACGCAACAATTGCTGTAATTGAGCGCGTAATAGAAACGCGTTATGCGGCATTTCCAGGGAGAGCATACCGGTCGACCTTGAGAGCAAAGCCAATACCTTAACGCGCGATTTCCCTTTTACGGAAACACTCTGCTTTCGCGAGTTGTTAACACTTTCAAAATTCTCACGTTTACTCTCTCTCTCTCTCTCTCTCTCTCTCTCTACGACAGGATAAAGGGTCGCGTTCCTTTTCTCCCCACTGCACTATATCTTGGTGACATCCCACGTCATCCTCGTTGTGCGAGGTAGTCCGAAAAAAAAATTTGGGAATAAAAATTTAAAAAAATAATCCAAGGATTTTGAAAATGTAAAGGGAAGATCCGAGAAAAGCAATTCCTTTGTTCGCTCCTTAATTTAGATTCTTCGACAGGAAAGCCAAAGAAGGTAGTCTAATGCGAGCAGAGCGGCACGGAGCACGCGCGCCTGCATTTTTATTACGGAGGGTTGCGATGCATCTGCGGTCTTCTTCACGGTGCACGAATCACGAATTAAATTGAAGGGCAGACACGATGGAAGAAGAACCAGCCGCTCGACGGTAGATGCATCGCTATACGGATGCACGACCGCACGAATTTTCCTCTACGGAGGGAGTCACGATCGACAGCACCTACCAACCTACCTAGATACCCAGCATTTTCTCTCGTCCAGTTATTCCTCGGACCGATCGATCGACCCGATCGGAATTATGCGACCCGATCGAGGACACGAGTCCGTCGGTAAGAGACGGAGAGTCAGGACTTATTTAGCCGATTAAGCAGGGCAAAGTATCGTGAGATCCTAGGATTCGTCGTACTCGGTTCGATCCGGACAGGGCAGGGCCCCGTGAGAGCAGCACAGGATCCATCCGATTGGATACCGACAATTTTTTTATGGTAAACAGATGAAAGTCCACTCCGGTTTAAGCCGCCGTTGCAACTAGCTATGCTAAGCAAATGTAAATGCTCTGGATTTGCATAATTTGCCACGAGGTTTCTCCGCTTTGCATCTTTTTAAAAGCAAGCTCAGCTGACGGTTTCAGGGGGTAGCTTGTGACATCGATTGGCCACATGGCTAATTACCGAGGGTCATAACGTCTGTAAGTTACAAAGGGAAACAAGGACTGCCCAAACGTCTTCGGCTGGACGAGTGAAAAATTCCGAAAGTGTCTCGCGTGAAGTATTTTTTTCCCGAAAAATCAACTTGCTTTCTAAGAAGGCTCTAGGGGACCTGACCAGAGTCCAGGTATACGGGTCCCGTAGGGGATGTTCTTTTCCACCCGAAAGACAAACGGTCGGAATATATTTGAAGCATTTGTCCCAGGTGCAGGTAGGTAACGTCACCACTTGCCAACCCAATGGACAGTCCCGAAGGCCGCCGGTGAACAAACAGGACGTGGAAGGACCGGATATTTGCAGACCGAAAGACGGACGAGGACGACCAGGATCTTGATGACGTGGAAATTAGCTGCCACGTGGTTTCCCGAAAAGTAACCCCCCGCTTTACATAATATTCGGGTAGGCCTTACCAGCAGGCTACTATATACATATATATTTAACAGCCAGGAATGACCCACCGGACTTAATAGATACGTCATCTCCTCCATGGAGGAGGCTCAGGGGCCATCTATCTTAACCTAACCCCACGTCGAGGCACGAATCAATTCAGCCCAGATAAATCACCGAAACAGATTAATGGCCCCCGGCTAATTGCTACGAATTATCGTTCCAGCCTCCATCCAAATTCTTCCTGCCTCCTCTTCCTGTACCATGAATCCTCGCCAATTTTATCCTCCTCCACCCTTGGATCGATTTAATTGATTCAGCCAACAGGTAAATCCCCACGTGATGCGACATACACCAATGATAAAATATTATCATGGAACACGTGGGTGGACTCGTTTAACGTCATTCTCAATGAAACTACCCACACGTCAATCTACCGTGGACGGACGTACATGCGTATGCGACCTAAGTAACGTCTCGCTAATCCAATGCCGCAATTCCACTAACCCGTCTCGCTAATAATAGACATTACCAAACAGTCATTCATCCGCGAGTTACAAATCGCAAATGGCGATCTCAACAAGGTGCCAAGAAATTCTGTGAACCACCCTAAGGATCCTTCTCGCATAGCCTAAGGCAGTATCTCCGGTCACTACTACATATATCGAACGTACTTAATAGATATATATATATATATATATATATATACAAGTAGTTATTATCAAATTGCAAAATTTTTACGAAAAATTAATGAATCATTTTAATTAGTTGAAAACAATTTTTAATTAACATCCTTTATTTGCATTCAAAAGCAGACGGGTGACACGTCCGAGTTCACGAGAGTTCCAAGGTCACGGGTATTATTTCATATTGCAAGGACGCTTAGTCACACGTTACGTCGCTCATCATTAAGGAAGGTTAATGAATTTAAGAGTGAAATTAACGCTCGGTCGCTGCGCCACTCTCTGCAACCCGGAGAACAGGTTTGAGCAATTGGCGAAAATAAAATGTATGCCACTACGAAGACCTTATATAGTTTTGCACTGGGTACTGTACACGTACTTAGATTCTGCATAGTTAAAAGTCGTCATTGGTATCTCTTCCTTATATGATTTCTCTTTGTGTCTCAAAGGTACACAGGGTACGGTTTACGAACGTAGGTGGGAGTGACGTCACTTTGGGTTTCGGAAAAACAAATTTTACCGTTAGATACCAGAAGACTGGACCTTTCGTAACCTTTATGATTTACGCGTTACGTTACGTTCAAGGCGTTCACGTTTCTGTGTGAAGAAACGACGCGGTTCAATTTGAAATCTTCGTTCTGCATGGCTACGTTCAGATTTAAAAAATATATATATATACAGTGGTTGCAAAGAATAATCGCTTAATATTTACGTGACGAGAAATTACCGCCGGTGGGTTCAACGGATTCATTGGGATAAGCGAGTAGCCTTGAATTTTCGAATTCTTTAGAATACACGAGAAATCCTTTATTTATCTCTCGCGTATTTCTTCTTTATTATTTAACGCGTACCTATATTGTAATTAATAACGAGTTTCTAATGTGTTATTTGTGACCGGCGAAAAATTGAAGCGGCCTTGCGCGCACCCAGTAAATTATCTATTAATACACGGCGATAATCGTGCAGGGTTTGCTCGCGAAGAGCTCATGGTATTTGATCAATTTTGATCGAATCCATCTATACGGTGTACCAAAGATTCAATGGAACATGTAGGAACTCAGTAGCTCGTAAGTCGTACGGTAGCAATTTTCAGTGCGAATGATTTATTGAAAATTTTTTCAACGTTCCGCAGCACCTAGTAATTTTCAATCGTATCCCCCGTATAGGATGTCCTAGTGAGAAATCGAGGGACGTTGAATCTCGTTCCACGGGTGTAATTATGAACACCCGGTACGTGCTCACTGTAGAGATATTAGTCTCTGCTGACTTGGTACAATCGCTGCTTCCCCGAACAAAAAATCGACTTTTTACCAGCGCGTACGTATGAGACGGAGAACGTACTGTGTACGCGGGACGCATTCCAAGCAAAAATTGACTGAAATGTTTACATGATTAAATATCCGGTCATCGACATTACGTATTCTCGATAAAAAAAATATATACCGCTTAGAACCGAGTGATCCGCTCGGTGAAGCCAGCGTTAGGGTGATGAGTAATGGATTATCGATCGAAGGAACAAAGTCATTGCCCAAAGTCTCTACAGTCCGTAAAGCCTCGTCCACATGGGTAATTTTCAATCTATCAACCGTATACGACTGCCTGGGCTCTGCCCGAGCGACATTAAGTCGTCACCCATGTGGCGATAGGGACTTATCGACCACGTGTCCGATATAACCCGGTGGGTCGTTTGTGGGCGCCTTTATGATTTCTCGGGGACTTTTAACGATTCGCATAAATTCATACGGCTTGCGCAAGCGATCGTTAGATACGAACGCGCGAAAATCATTAGGGCATTGCCCTGTCGACTTGCTCTCTTTGAGCAGCTAGATGAATATCCGGGATGATATTCGACGGCATACAGCGTATACACAGTATGAAATAGACGTAATACAATAGCCGTATTTGAATGCTTCGAATAGTTCGGTACTATTGGAATACGAGAGTAAGCCTCAAAGGTATCGTTCGATTAATATCCTTTATTCGTAGAGATAAACTAAACTCTAAGTAGAAACCGTGGTTCATCCACGTGTAACGTTGATCAGGAGCGTCCTGGTTTGCTGGCTAGTTTATATTCAAGTACCGGTGTCGTCACTGACTTTTCACTTCTATCTTTATGGCGCACAGTCCTCTGCAGATGACGAATATTATTTTTAATAGCTTCGATATCGTCCTTTAATCCTTCCAGGATCTTCAGGGTGCGTTCCATCTCCAGTAACACGGGTCTAATCGACATCAAGATCAATAAGCCAGAGGTCCTTGAAACGAGCGTTATATATCTTACTGAGCAACCAAGAGTCCTGCCTCGTGTCTCTTTTCGTTGTATTGGCTTCTCACTCTGGCCAACAGGGAATGAATGTTGTTCACTTTCTTACGTGCGGCATTGGTCTTCACGTTGATTCTGATCATTTCAATGTTCATCTTCTTCACGTCCATATCGAAGCCCCATGCCTTCTCCTTGTACTGAGATAAGATATAGGCAAATCGTTCTATACTGGAGAAATAAATTTTTTTATTAAATTATTTTGATTTTTTTTAGGAATACACGTACCTGTTACGAAGCTTCTCCATTTCGTGATCACGTTCGTCAAGCTTATCCCTGTAGGCTATCTGCTGCAGGCAAAGCTCTTCGTACTCTATGCTGCTCTTACCCGGACCCAGATTCTCGACCTTGTCTATCCGTGATTTGATCCTTTCGTACCGATGCTGTTTGACGATGTAATTCAATCGTACCGTGCAGAGCAGCTCACGGTAGTTCAGCTGACGATAAATTAAATTCTGCACGGTCTTCTCAGGGAGCTGCCGTCCTGTCCTGGTGAAGACTGAGCCGGATGCTGTGGACCGTTCCTGGTTTATCAGCCCCAGGAAGACCTCGTAGTCCTTCAGAAGGTACTCCTTGTACTTGTCATTGTAATACGACATCTCATTGACCAGCTCGTTCTTCTTCTCGAGGACCAGGTCCAGCTGACGCTTGTAGTCCTCAAGTACTTCCTTATAATATTGCTCCAGAACTTCCTCGTTCTCGTCTTTATGTAAAGTCGCCATACGTGCGGTTACCTAAGAGGAAGATATTCGATTCGATCACTTTTCAATCGGCAACGCGCAGAATTAGAACACATAACCTTCCCCGAGTTCCTCAACACCCAGTATTCCAATAGTCTGTTTCTTCTTCGAAGCTCGGCTTGCTCCGGCACCAGTTCCTTGAACTTGTCGATCATTGCGCGTCGATCACGAAAGACCTAGAAGAGACGGGGAGGCGCAAGGATCATTAAAAATAGGCTCTTTTCCTGTATTAATAAGTCTGATATTTATCGATACCTCTGGAGAGATTTCATTCACAATGAAAAATGATTCCGTGTCAATGATCTTACTCGTCCCTGACAACTGTGTTGTTACGTGTTCTTCTTCATCTTCTTCTTCTTCATCCTCGACAGATTCTTCCTCTTCCTCTTCCTCGTACGGTGTAACCTCTTCATCATCCATTTCAATATTATCCAATTTGGTACCAACTGCTTCCATATTTTCACTCTCGTCTTCGTTCTCATCTTCTTTTTCATATTTCTCATTCTCTTCTTCTGCGATGGAAGGTATATTACTTTTTGCAAATTTCATCTCATTCTCATCTTCGCTTATAACGTCCATAACCAAACCCACGAGGGAAGGTTCGACGATGCCATGAAGGACACCAACACTGGACGAGACCTTAATGTCAATAAGCATATTATCCTCGGACGCAGCATCCATTGTATTTAGGAATGGTAGAAAATCCAAAGAAAAAAAAATTCAATAAAATAACACAAGGACACGAAGAAAAACGTTTTCATTCGAAAACATTGAAAATCGTACGAAACCATAATCGCAGTCGTCCATGAAAGATTGTTCGAGCATAACCCCAAAGAGAGTCTCCACGTAACGACAGATGTCCCGTATAAAGACTGAAAGACGATCGCAGGTATGATAAAGGAAAACGCCAAAAAAAATGGTAGGAGAATTATAAACGTAAGTCGAAGTAGAATAGAAGGCGCGTGCATCTAGCCAATACAGATCTCTTCTTGTTCGGCCCTAGGGCGATTAGATCGGATGAGCGACGGAGTGGGGTACCTGAGGTAGCGTGGGCCGCCACCGCTGCATTCCTGTAGGTTCAAGGATCTCTGGTACTGCATCGAGTACAGAGCCATCGGCGTGTGTCGCGCACACATTCAGTACCCCAGGCACCAGGCAACTAAGTAAAAGACATAGGTGTCCGTGGAGCACATGACTTTTCGTATCGAAGTGAAAAGCCCTTAATCCATTTTCATGAAGGCCATTAGAAAGACCAGGAGCACGACGAGAGATGTCTCGTGAGATAGGAAGGTCAACTTTTTCTCAAGATCAGCATTGTGACGTTCCAATTGAGGGCACGTCGTTCAGCTAGTACCCTCTGCCACTTGGCATTGAAAACACTGGCTGGTCCTGTTTTATAGCAATTCTATAAAGACCCCGTACCATGTCTCTGATCTAATAAACTGGATTAACTGGTAGACCCTTCCATCAGGTGAACTAATAGCATCGAAGATCCAAGGGAACGGGAGGGTCCAGGTAGAGCGGAGGCTGGGAGATTGTATACCGTGTATTGTGAGAGGTTGCATAAACTCGCCATGTTGGTATCGTCAAGGACGCAGGGCAAATCTAAGGTCAACGTCCCTACGGAGAATATCCCTTGTCCCTTGGTCCTTTATCCTGACTCTTTTATTTTCCTTTGTCCACCATTCTACCTCAGTGAGTTTTCTCTATAAGTTTCTTCTTCTTCTCCTCCTTAAGACCAGTCGGAGAATCTCATTTCGACCGGTGCTGGATGTCACTGCCATTAATCCCCCGATACGTCCACAGGGCTGCCGGACCTTCTGGGTCCTACGACCTTTACCTTTCACCGAGACTCTCGTTCCAGATTCCAGCCGGGCTTGGAGCACGTAGAACGATATCGGTACCGGGATCGACTGGGACCAAAAGTACCGGAGAAAAATCGGCCGGCTGATTGTGTGGAGGAGCACCAGGTTCTGAGAGTGGCATACAAAGTGTAAAAGGAGCCTCTCGAAGCCGAGGGTGTAAGAAGGAGGTTGACACCGAGGTCAAGAGGAACAAGAAGAAGATGGCTGACCCCGGCATCCAGGGCCCTGCGGGGTTATTCTATTTATATCCTGGGCTTAGCTATATTTAGCTCACTGGTCCCTACAGGAAAGTAAATGCAGGGCCGTAACCGAGGATGGGCCCCACTCGAAGGAGTCACCACTACGATTGTTATACGATGTCACTCGAGTAGCACACACGACCAAGGTACAATACAAATGCGCCCTGGTCAGAGATGCATCTCCTAACCATCGGAATATATTAACCCACCGTATCCTATACCTTACTTTCCATAAGCACGCAGCATCCATCGACAGAGTACTCACCCCACCCTGTATACCATACGGTAGTACATACATCTGTACATGGACCACACGAAATTCACTGCGTTAACCCGGTCGTAATTTTCCAAATGAAAAAAAAAAAAAAAAAAAAAAAAAATCTCGT
>NW_014333451.1:332252-355252 GCF_000341935.2 Cephus cinctus
GTTAACCCGGTCGTAATTTTCCAAAAAAAAAAAAAAAAAAAAAAAAAAAAGTATCTCGTTGCAAGATCCACCTCCAGGTTCGGGTGGACACAATAGACTCGCATCTTCTCCCAGTTCGTGTCGGCCTATCGAGGTTATCGGAGAGCGCCTCGTAAATTCACGGGCCGACACAGCCTCCGACCGACGGACGGACCCTGGTATTTCGCAGTCCCCGTGTCCGCGATCGCGCGATCCCACTGGGTCCCTCTTCCAGAGAGGACCCTCGAGACAGCCATATATCCCAGGACCCTACAGTCCTACACACCGTCCACATACCAGACCCGGACACTTACAACCAGCGCACTCCGGAACGGGGTTTGCGACGCGTTAAATCATCCGGAAGGATTCCAATGGTGGATCCTCGGTAGGCGTCCCTGAGGATCTGTTCAAGGATAAGTACCGTCTAGGTGTTATCCTATCGAATCCTTTTTATGGTCAGGTACGACCAAGGCGGGATTAAGGACGCATTGCGCGTGCCGTATGTTAACTCCTAGCACCGAGGCATCCACCGGACAGGTCGTCGTCAGTGCCGGAGCAGTGGTATGTTTCCTGCATCAGAATTCTACGAACTGCCGTACCGAGATGGTCGCGTCTCACCAGGAACAAAAGAAAAGCATCCCTGCATCCCTCGTTACCTAACCGACCTTCGGGTACTATACGTGACACAGTATACGTATAGTGGGCACTGCTATAGGATACCACAGTAGGGACCTGTGCATACTGACCTTTGTCGATGATTCTGACTGCCGTCCTGTGTCTCGTTCAATGAGTGTCTTCTGCGATCGCGATTACGTCTCTTTATGGTTTTGCCTTCGCTGCCGTAGATGGGTCCACCTCTGGTAATTGTACCGATAAAAGGAGCACGCGGTGAGCCGCTGTGCGATTTATCATGAAAATTCGCACTGTTCGATCTGGGACGACTGTGAAGACCAGGCTGAACGTGCTTGCGTACGTTATGACAGTGCCTTCCATGTTCCCTCGGTAGGCTACAGTAAAGATTCTGAGAGGCGTACGTCACCCTGGTCAGGCTCTTGTCGGCACTTCCGGTTCTCTTCGCCGGAAGGGGCACGCTCACGTCGTGACTACCCCTGGAACCACCTCCCAGATGCTCTCGTAACCATTTTCCCAAACCGCCCACGCCGCCTCCGCCATTGCCACCCTCGTTGTTGCTCGAGGTACTCTCCGATGATTTACTCCTGGAACGAAGAAGAGTTCTAGGTTATCGACGGTCTTTTCCCAAGGATAGCTGGAAGACATAATACGAGGGTATTACTGATGGAGGCGGTGAATAACGCGTGGAAACGGTGCGGGTCTCGATTTCGCCGTGAAGGAACGAGAAGGCGCGTCCAGAAAAAAAGTACGGCAAGTCCGCTGAATGGCACATGGCTCCGGGGAATCAGGACGAATGGTTAATAAAGGGCTCGCTGAGACGAGAAGGGTCGCTTGGGTAGTTAGGACTCGGTGACCTTGCCAAGGTTAGTTGTAGTTCTGGCCACGGCCGCCGCGAGACGCCACCTTATGTTCGCCACTCGATGCTTCGGGCTCTGCACAGCTCCTTGACCACCGAGTTCCTTCTGTCGTTCTTCCTTATCGGTAATACCTTGAATCGCCCGATACTTGAGTCGAATAAAATTTTTCAAAATCATACCAAAGCAGTGCCGAAGAAGAATAAGAGCTTTCGACATGGACGAAAAAATTTTACGAGATGCTACTCGACGTGCAAAGGGAAATAATTTTTAGACAGCCTGAGGATGCTGGACAATTTTAAAAATTACAAACGTCTTCCGCGATCACAATCCTCTGGCGAACCTTACTATTCAGACTGTTACGCCACTGTATAAAATTCCGGTTCTGCAAGCCCAACGGCCGTTCGGCGTGCTCTTATCTTTTCAGCTTTTCGTGCCGCTCCTTTTTGCACGGGACACAAGGAGCGGATCGACCGAAATGCGCGTGCATTATCGGGTTCGGCTTTTAGTCCTGATTGACCGCGTGCAACCACCTTCCATCCTGAAAATAGTATTATTATACCCCGAGGAATTCTCGTCCCCCCATTGAATAGCCCTTGGCTATAAAACCCAAGAAAATCACTCCTTTCCTCCAGAACACGCCGATTTAATTACTCGTAATGTCGAGCGGAGGTCTCCGCCATCCTGCCTCTGATATCCTCTCGGGCGTCCGTCGCCAAGTGGGATACTCGGCTCTAAACCCGTCCTACGCTTGGCGATACATTTGTATGCGCTCTGCTCGCTCTACCACGTCCAATTCTCTTTTTCTCCCATTTCGTTCCGTGGCATTCGTTATAGTTTATTTGGTGACGTTGCGTTGTTTGGAACTGAACGAAGGGAGCCACGAGCGGGGGCCTGCCGCGCAGTCTGCTGATGAAGAGCATTGTTCTGACACAGTAGCGTGGAGACGTCGACGTGCCGGCGCACAGTGCCCTTACCCACAGTGCAATACCAACTTCATTCCCAAGACGCATCCTAGTCCAGAAAGCGAATGCTACCTCGACGTGATACACAGTAGCGAACACGATTCCGGCACGGTACACGTAAACGGTACCAAACGGTCACCCGGTACATTTCCATGCACCGAGTTAAATTTTTAGCCAACACCCTATATACACGGTGCACCTTTTCGTGGCTGGACGGGCTCTGCACTTGGGCTGGTTCTCCTCCCTGCTTCTCCTTCTTGACCGTCACTCGGGGTTTTGTGAGTCTCGCTCTCCACACTACCGCTCTCTTGCTCCTCTTATTTCCCGTATCCATCTTATTTATTTTTCTCTCCTCTCAGCCTACTCTTGCCTCCTGTCCCCTATTACTCTCTGATTCGCCTCTTGGTTTCTCCGTGTCTATCTTATAAGCGTCGTGGATATTCCACGTAGTTTCCACGTACAGCCCTGACTTGCCTTTCCACGGGTATGTTCCTGTCCCGGCTGTCGGTTTGCATCCTTGCATCCTTGCATCCTCCTCCGCTTCTTCCTTTTTATTTATTTTTTTTTTTTTTTCTTTTCTTTCGTTCTCTCCTCCGCCACGACGCGGCGCGCGCTCTTACTGCCCATGCTGTATACAACGTACCACCACCTAGGACGTTTATGCTATCTTCTTGTACTATTACTTCTTGTTATTAATTTACGAGCCGTTAGAGTCGCCCGTCAGATGCCAGTTTCGCTATTGACTCCCGTTTTGCCTCATTGATTCTCATGTATTTCTCGAGTTTCCACCAAGTGTCTGCTCGAGATAAGGATTAACATTAATCCTGGCACTGACCACTTTATTTTTATTCCTTCCTACGGCTCTCAGACCCACGAGCGTCGCTAAAACTTTCGTACGTCCTGAACAGGATTCGGTACGAAGCAGCTCTTCAAAGTGAACGAGAGTGAAACTGCGTCAAGGATCAATATTGATCCTTCGATCTCAAAGGATCTTTCGGTAACCAGCCGCACTTTTGTCATGAGAAAACAAACTTTCCCCAAGGATCGTGCAAACAGTCCCGTATGCCCGATGCCAATAATGCAGGCATTATCATGAAGATGCATTGGTCAAATTTGCCAAATGTAATCAGACGGTTTCTTTGACCGTCTCAAAATGTCCGTTTGACCTTTCCTTTCTTATGGTCCATTCACACGTGACACCTGGTAACCTCAGAGATTGGACATTTTGCGAAATTACCATTTTATGGGTTCGTCCCAATCAGCCCTTTCTCGGGTCGCTGGACCCCGGGTTAAAATTTCGTTAGAACTCTCATCCGGGTAGAACCGTTTCTGTTCACGCATTAAGATCCATTTAGATAATCACGGAAGAGATCACGCGACTGCACGACCTGATCGTGGGCCGAGAATCTATAAGACGGTGACTGTACATGGCGAAGCCCGCAAAAAGGTATACTAGATCGTCATCGTCATCGGCCCTGATCGAGCCGGGGTCACGAAGGCGAGGTTTTGTTTAACGGTATTCCTCAGTCAGTCAGTCCCGTCCGTCCGTCCATCTGTCTGTAGGTCCGTCCGATGCTAATATCTCGACTGCACGATCGTTACGTCACTGAATCTCACGCTAACGATCCTCCTAGCAGCCTGCGATCGATCCTCATTTATCATCGCCATTTTATACGGCGAACCGATCAACGTGGGAAAACTTCGGAGCGCGACTCTTCATATTTCCTCGACTCCGTGTTACACGCAGGATATAACGTGCTGAACAATGCATACCCGTGGACAATGGAAGAAGAAAATTGTAGTTACAACGTAAATGCACCGGAGACGGCGTCTAGAAAAGTGCATAGCTCCAGTTGCCGGTGCATTGATCGCATTTGAATACCGCCTGTCCTTGACGAGTATTGTGCACCTTTTATTTCTTTCCCTTGCCTCGGCGTTCGCCCCATTTTTTCACTGTCCCCGTCTACCCTGGTACCACCCGGGGAACAGCATTGCTAGGAGAAAAAGAAAGCAATGAAAAAAAAAAATAATATGAAATCCTTACGATATACGAAAAAAAATACCTTCCCAACCGTGAAAAAGGGTATCGAATTTCATCGAGGGCTGAATAAAAATTCTTATAAAATAAAACGAGGCACAAATAAATAAAACACAAGGTCCATGTACGTCTTCTGGATAATCTCGTACTGGGGGCAGCGTAGTATCCATAATCGGCCGTATAAACAAACGCAGGGGTATTCTGGGTGGGATACCCGCATGCCGTCCAGACAAGTAGGTAGTTACAACGACAATCTATGTAAGTACATACGGTGTACGTAATATGTACCAGTATACATATATATATACAAATATATATAAAAATCAGATCCTGGCATTGTATTATATACCTCTAGCATATATAGTATATACACTATACGGCAAAGATAGGTACAGTACCTAGAGACATATAAACATATAATCCTTACGGGCCTGGGGTTAGCAAGGGGTGGCCGCTCGTGTATGGTACTGCTGATTGCGAGGCACATTGCTCGAGGCTACGCGGAACGTGGGCTCGTTATGGTTTCTCCAGCTCGATAATGTCCGATTGAAGTGATTCCGCCGTAAACCGTGAAATACGTAGCAATCATACGTCAGCGGATCGGCGCCTGAACGCTGGAGCCTATTGACGCGAAAGAACCGAGACACCCTGGTACTTCTTTCTGCTATGCTGATCGTCCTCGTTCACAAAGTCGGCAGGCGCAATCTCCCTCTTGGCAGCGTAGAACCCTAATTACGATTCCATGAAGCAAAGCAGTCCACCTCTTTTTCCCGATAGAGCTTCGCTCAGCCAAGCTTCCATATACCCACCCGTTCTATTGACCAGCGTTCCAGCAATTTTTTCACGTATGATACCCTGGTATCCGGAGTTCACGTTCGAGATACTACGAGGTAGGTGGATCCTGCGTAGCCGTATCCACCCTTTCGAGTCTTCATGGTCTACGCGTATAATGGCAAAGTATGAGCTCGGTCAGGCCCGTCTGGTAGGAAAAGGAGCTTCTTACGATCCCAGATTACCTGCGGAGCAGTCGTTCGTTTAGATGAAATTACTCGGTGACCTTAGGTATGGGGGTCGAACAGGAAACGCGGTCGCCGACGGATTACACAGGCGGCACAGTATGATATTCCGTTCCGAGTTCCAACCCCCTGGCGTCGCGATGCTCTCCTCGTGATAGCTCCTAATACTCCTGGCGAATAGGTGGATACCGAAGTACGTATCACAGGCGTGCAGGGTTATGTATACGTTAGAGAATAGGAAGGCTCGATAGCGAGCAGACCGACTAGCCTGCAATTGGCTCTGACCGTTAAGTAAACCCAATCCCGAAGGAGGTGGAGCATTAGAGAATCCTTCGTGTCGATTCGGTGAGACCTAATGCCAAGTTCACCGGCTCGTAATCGAACGGTGCTCCATTTCTCGTATCCGAGGACGCTCCTACGTATCCTTTCAGAGTGGGATCGGCCGGTGGAGCCGGGAGGAGTGGAGTTCATCAGGTCGGGTCACGACGCCTGCCCGATACCACACGAACTGATGCAACGGTTGTCAAGCTTTTTGACCGAGGCGAAAGCGCCATTAATACGACCGTTAGAGTAAGCCTCGTTTAGATGGATACTTGTCGATCGGACACCGTACAAACATATATACGCATATACCTCAGTCATTGCGCGTGTCCATATATTATACGATCGCGTATAGTTCATAAATCTCATACGAAATCGGATATGGGGAAATAACGCGAATTTTTTCTAAATATCATATTTACGACGGGCGGTACTGTGTACGTAGAAAGTAGTTAAATTCAAGCAAGACAAAATAGTCCCTCATCCGCTTTCGGCAATGCCGTTACGTAACTTCACGAAATCGTATTATAATTTGGCGGCTGCTTTTCTGTGTACGCGTATCGTTAACTGTAACGATATATATATATATATATATATATATATAATCACGACGTGGACGTATACCCTTGTCGATAAGTCATTGTCGAATACGGCAGTTGCGCGCATTCGTGAAGCAAGTCACGAAGAGTCTGCCTTCTGACTGTACCCATAACGTTTTCGAGTATTCCGTAGTTGGTATAAGCGCTTGCGTAATAGTATGGTCTACCAGCCCACGCTACGATCTGCTGTTATTTATATAGTCTTGTAAAAGGCTAGATGAGCTACGGAAAGGGAGAGAGAGAGGGGGGGGTCTAACTAAAAAGAGGTACAAGGAGGTAAACTATTGAGAGATCGTTTCTTCGAGAAACCGATACAAACGAATAGATCCATCTTCGTCCGAGACGCGTATCGGAACAGGATTCGTGAAGAGTAACTATACTATAACGCTCAATAAAAAGATTGAGAATTCAACCCCGGGTTTGCCGACCGGAGCGCTCACTGACCCCTGACGGCTCCGCCGAAGACTCGTCACGATAATGTTACAGCTCCGTTTCCTCGATCCATCGTTTCACGTTTTCACTTTATCGTGCTGGATCAATTTTTAGGATTATATTTTTACACTACGAGCATCCGAGTTCCCGGGTGTACCGAAGACTTGGTTCCGGCCTGGTACGTCAGCATGCACCACGGTGGCAGCACTGTGACAAGTCCGTTAACGAATTCCTGGATGACTCCGTGGTCGTGGCTGTTGCGGCTATAGTAACGTTTTGTAATTGACATATAGGTATATAGGTACGTAAGGGATACGCAGTACGAAAATTAGTCGAATCCTTTGTTCTTTACTTCTACGTACTAATTATTTTTCAACTCTGGCAATTACGCTATCTTTCGCGTACACTGTTACAACATTAGCCCCGTCAATGAACCCCCTGAAGGCTTTCGCGGATAAGACGCCACTATGCAAATTTAATGACTTTTTACTCAGTAGTCAACCTCCACGGCACGCGGACTCGCTCCTGTCAGGATTACTTTACTTAGGATACCTTCGGGACTGCTGGTATTCCTGGAAAGGATCTTACTTATTTTATTCCTATATTTGCCGAGTCTGCGTTCCTCGCTCGAGCGGGTATATAACCAGACGCTGCTTATTTACCGCGCTTATAATCGGAGCCGATGCGCGACATGTGGAAGTGCTGAAAAAATATTTCAATTTTGAAGGAGACCGTGCAATATCTCAAACCCCAATGTGTCCCAGTCATTATTTATTAAGTTCGCGTAAACATTCCAGCCATGCGAAATCTCGCGGTATATACCACAAACCTATAAACTACCGTGACTTATCCAAGGACCGATCATGCAATTCCACGCGGTGCCAAGAGCTTTCAATCCAGAATTTATAACCCGTCCTGTAGTACCGATAAGTTCTCGCGCCATTGATCAAAGTCCACGGGAGGGAAAGGGACAGTTGTAAAAAAAAAAAAATATGAACCACCGAACAAAAAATTAAAATCCACAATTATTCCGTGCCCACCTGACTCGTTTCAGAGAACGTGCCCTGGCCCCGCGACTGTACGCATTTCCGAGTCCGCACGTAGCGACGCTATAGCTGATCGGTAACATCGGCCCGAGTGTGTTCGACTATGAAATGAGCATCGTAAAGTGTAACCAAGCCGAGTGTTTACCGGTGATCACGGCGAGCACGCTCGTAAATATCACCGCGAGAGACTGTTAGGATAGATTTGTCTGGATTTGTAGCATCGTGGCTGCAGGGCGTAGATTCTCGCGACGAAATAAACTGCCCGGCGTGAAACCCTCGTAAACATCAGAGTCACGAGACTTCATTAGAAGTCAGCCAGTTGCGTACCGGAGTAGGAGCATAGAAAGAGGAAGCACAGGGTACCTGTGTCTCTACCATGCTAGGACGCTAAGACCTCAGGAGCCTAGACCGGAGACCAATAATTCATCAAACTGGAACAAGTCCAGAAGGATGATCGTGATTAGAAACGATGGTCCTGGACCATGCGAAGAAAACGATCCTAAACTGTGCATCGGGTCTTATCGCATGAAATCAACTGGCTGACCCGATAGCTATGAATGATGATACGAGACGGTAGAGCGCTTGGTCCATTTTGGTAGCGGACAAGACATTAGATATAGCGACGGCTACCAAACTTGTTTCCCTCAACCTGTTTCGAGAATTTGAACCGCTACGATCGCACGGATCGACGTTCCGGCAGGTTGTGGGAGCAAAGGACGTACCTCGAGAATAATTCCTGCGGTATGTTTAATGGAACGGTACCATGGGTTTTCTGGACAACCATTACTTTTTCATGGTCTCCGATAGAGTGTGACCTATCGGAGGTACAGCTGGCTTCATAAATATGAGAGTGGGGGGCTCCGTCTGTGGGAAGTATACTGCGATCCCGAGGGGGTGGCAAGGGCTGGTGAAGGCGATTCATTAGTCGAACAACACGGAAGTGTTCGCTGGGATGGTCACTTTTGTCCGTGTGTCGGTATAAATGCTCTTGGAGCAGGACTGGAGCTACGTGGCCTTAAGGCCCTTCACGATCCAAACTTGGAATCCTCGGAGCCGTACGTGAAGCTTATTATGCGCGCCAGGGGCCCCACTGTGAATCCGACTGTTATGTACCATTCGACATTTTTATACGGAATTCATTTACCCGAATCCCATTACATATATAATTCGAATTCAGATCCATTCCGTATGGGCCTTATGAAATGATAATGGACCCGGCTCCACGTTAACTTCGATACTTTACCTTACAGGCGTACAACGTACTGCTATGGAGTTTACCTTGTCTTTATAGAAGTATCATTTTTATCCACGTACTCGTATACCTTCTTCTTCTTCGTACATAAACATTGTGGGTATGAAGCCACTATGTAGCCTATTCCTGTGGGTATATGCTCGTACTTATTCTGACACCGAAAGAAAGGACGGGCAAGAAATAAGAAGCAAAGGAAATCCTCACGACATCCTCGAGCAACTCCTGCATTCCAGCGACTACCTAGGACCGGCTCGTACTCGGTCTAGACAAGATTTTGTATCCACCTACACGGCGCAACACGAGCGCACCACTCGGCGAGCCTAGGCTCGTTACCCGATCTCATGCTAATTATTCCTCCAGCATCTTTTCCATCTTCTTTATTCTTATCTAACATCCACCGAGACAGAGACTTTACGAACTTGTCGCAGCAGACGACCGCCCGCCCGCCCTTCGGAATGCCATTATAATTTATCGTCATAAGTGCGGCGGACCGCATGCCGCGCACTTTTATTACTTCCACTTCCCGCTTCGACCTCAGCGTATAGGTACACCTCGGGACGCTATTCATTCCGGCCTAGCAGAAGCTTCGAGCAGACCTTTCCCAGGAAGAGCCCGACTCCAAAACGGCTTCCCGGACTGACTATACCATATCGAAGCCCTTTCGGGAGACTTAGCCTGCAGCGTGACGAGTTGCAAGTCATTCGGCATTCCGGACGCGGGATTCAAGTTTTGCTCCCATCCTTTAAGTTCTTATTCCTTTTCTCGGTCCTCGTCTCCACCGTCTTCTCGAACGCGATTCGCTTACCAGGAAGATCCGATACCTTCCTCTGTCTCGAGAGACACACGTATTTTCGGTATTAGATTTATGGGCTAGTTCAGTACTCCAGGTTTTGTGGTACTTGGAATTAATGGATGATTGGTCCATCCTCCTTGTTTCTTGTATTAGAGTCTCTCTCTAGCGTCATTAGACCGGATCCAAAGGATGATCTCCACCGCTTCGAATTCAAGGCTCTAGAGATTTTTAACTATTTGGATACTTACTGATTACAGTGACGCTTCAGTTCACGCCGGATGCTGCTTCGGGTTCGGATGAAGTGGAGGGCGCCGCTTCCTAGGCTGTTGGAACGCTTCTCCAGGAGCTTCTCGGACGTGGTACGAGATGAGAACCACTGATCTTGCCGAAGACCACTTTGCAGCGTGTCCTCCATTTCGAATTGCGGCAAGATACCTTATTTTGAATGAATTTTCAAAAAAATCGGTAACGATTTTTACCCATACTTTCATAATCCACTAAAATCTTCTTCGACGATACTCACAACCGTCTCGTGATACTCCCATAGTTCTTTTAGACGCATGAAAATTCAGAGTTTTTCATAATTTTACCCTAGTCCAATTTTAATCTTCAATGTTACCCATGATGACTTGAAAAATCATAAATTACAAACTGACACTGAATCACGTTAAAATGTCAATCCGATCACCAATTCTTTTGAGTCTTCGATATTGATATTGTTTCTTATAAGGTGTACTGCTTCAGGGTATGGTCAGAGATTATGTAACACACACGAGTCCCACACGTGAATATATGGTCGGGGCCGACCGGTCTTGTACCGGTCGACTCTCAGGCCGAACCTTCCTTCGCTGGATGGTTAGCCTGCACCTTGCCTCGAGGTTTTAATGCAAACACTTCGTTTCCACGAGGCCCTTGACTCTTTCCCTCAACCGATTCTGCCTCCTCTCGCCGTTTCTGGATAACGAGCTCTTCAATTACCATGAAGAAAAGCCGATACTGCTTCCTCGACACGATCCGAATACTCTTTCGTCTACGTTTATTAAATTGCAACAGTACGTACACTCCTCGATACCGATCTGCACCTGAGACACAATTTTACACGGCATAATACAGATACCGATCTTTCTGTATTATTAAATCCACCATAAAAAAGTTTACAGTCCGATATTAAATCATCCAGAAGAACAAGAGGTCGGATATCCAATTTTACGGATTGGTACTTCCACCCGGAAATACTTGTTCAATGCAACCGGTCACGAAACGACGCTCGACTACTACTCCCTCTCACGACACAGTCATCTCGTAGACTTACTTTTTTTCCATTGCAAGAATCGCAAGCACGAACCAATTATCTCATACCGATCTCCTCCATTTTGTTTCGATCGCGGACCCTAGGCAATAACGTAGAGAGGATGAACCAGGTTCCTCGACGTCCAAATCGACGTATTTAAAATGCAATTTTTTTGCCTATTTTTACAAAAAAAAATCGGTATCACACACCAAGCACAAATCTTCCTCTCCGAACGTATAATGACGTTTTCACACGCGACTACAAACTGTTCTGAAAGGTTGAAGTCGCGCCGGGTAATAAAAGCACGTAGGGCCTGTACGGCGTGCCGAGAAGGACTGCCCGGTATGCTCCTCTCGACTCTCCTAACCGATCTCGGTTCGAGTTCCTCCGTTGGGTTTCTTGCTCGGTTCTCCTGTGGCGGCTGGCCCGGCCGGATACACCATGACTACGCCATGAACACGTTACGCCATAATAATAACAGGGAGAATAAGAGTGACCCTCGTCACAACAATATTGAATCGTCGTCCGTAACCGATACGAGTCGATCGGCAAGCCGTGTAGTAACTTCAGGTTAATCCAAATAGCGTGATATCTTATGCACCTGCGCGATTGCATGGTAATAATATAATACTGTATATCGTAGGCGCGCAAGCATTGCGTACGGACTATAATATACACGCGATATGAATATATATATATTCTACTGGTGTGTGCGAACTGGCATAAGAACCATTAGGCAAATAAAAAAAAATGTTAAGGACTAATTTAGCGAGGCTGGTTACCGGCCGTGTACGTTATTAGTCGACGATGAACTTCTTACAATTAGTAAAACACCTAATTGGTAGATCTGTCGCGTAAATGTTAATGAGTTAGCGAGAACTGTCTAATTGCAATTTTTATAAACTGAGACTAAGTGACTCCTGATTTAGTCCGGAGTTAGTACGCCGTGTGAATTTAAAATCCTGCCCGCTGTATATACGTACGTAATAAGCAGATACCAATGGTCTAACCGACTATATATTCGTAATTATAAATCGATGAGTATGCACTGTGAGTAGAGAACACGGACAATGGACTAGAGGTCTGCCCGGTTCATTAGCCGTTCAATTAAAAGAGAATAGCCGTCCACGCATTGGCTGCAGCTGTCAACGAGAAGTTCTGGCTGCAGCTACAAACCTTTCGTGACTCTATTTTCCACGAGGTCTTGCTTCGATCTCCTTGTCAATTAGTTGTACAAATCCCGCTCCCTCGGTGGGAACTCAATCTACGCTCGTAGGAACGTATTAGCCTGCTAATAACGGGTCGCGTAACTTGACCGAGTGCTAGAGAGAGATAGAGCATTTTTTTCGTGGGAGTTAATAGATTCGTTAGTGAGGCCATAGGTAGCTATCGTGAAAGTGACTGAGGAAAAAAAAATGGCGAAGAAAGTGTATATAATCAAAAAATAAAAATAAAGCTAGACAGAAAAAAAATCAAAAATTAAAAAAAAAAAGTGCCTCCGTTTCGACGAAAGCCAAGGCTACGAAGTACCGTAAGTTTGGCGCTGTAATAAATACACACCTAGGACACGATAAAGCGTAAATTACTTTTTATTTTCTTGCTTCTCGTCCGGGACCAAACGGACCATTATCTCTTGCCTGTAATTAGTCCCCTCTCGAGTCAAATGGGACAAGCCGCTTTAACGTAATCTATAATCTGAAAATTGGCAAAGGACTCTTTAACAGGTCCTTATCGGGCATCGATCTCCAATTGGATTTCCTGACGTGCTACAGCCTCCATACAGTGGACATACTGTTACTCCACGATCCCATTGAAACCCAAAGATATTCTTCGCCTCGCTAAGAATCCAACCTGGTACCGAGTTCAACCATACAGGTACTATAATACTTTAGACGGAGCTTCATGCCCAAGATAGATATAAGCTAAACTCACCTCCTCCGTCTTCGGTAACAATCTAAAGGAGGAGATTCTTTAGTTACCTAACCCGACCCAGCCCAACTCTCATTGGAGTGTTTGCGCCCGTACGTTGCCGTTAGCTCTCGAGTCCCTCAACGTGGAGGATGGTCCCTTGTCGACTTTTAACATTCAAAGACAAAGCTCCATCCTGTTCAAGGTACAGACTTCCCCCTCGGACTTCCACCTCTCGCTTCTACGCGCACGTCCCACACTCTGCCTCTCTTTCTGTCCTCGAGCAAGAGAGAGAGGGACAAGTTCCTCGAGGAGTAAAATAAAGAATCGAAAAGTCAAAAAGGTCCGCGTGAACGTCGAGAGAGTTTATTAAAATTTCGTCAAACGTGACTCTTCACGGCTCATAAAGCATCCTTCACACCGAGATTTCATCTTTATCTAGGCTGCCCACGGATTGACTTTTTATTTCATTGGGCGTACTGTAACGTATCGACTTACTCGACACGTGTCTCGGGGCAGTGCGCCTAACGCGCCTCACGAAATTGACAGAATCAAAGACGCGTGTCTCCACGCCTGCGCCGAGTCTTCACGTTCGACGAACTCGCGTGCCATGATCGATGGTAGCGTGGCACGCATGGGCACGCATGGGCACGCATGGGCAGGACCGTACGGCTTACTATGCTAATTAGACGTCTAATCAGCCCTTCGCTCATTCACGGGATGGTAACAAGCGTAATTGTTTCGAGCGGCCAGGTCCGGCCAAATTGAAATATTATTAACATCTATCATGACTGCGATGAGATTGCGATATTACGCGGATGCTGAGTGTACGCCATGATGATTTATTGAGGGTTGGTTCTCGTGAGTTATTGTAGACTCTATTGGGATCTATGGTGTTATTCAATAAACAGGCCAACAGTCGCTCTTACGGTTATCGTATGATGAATAAGTGATAAGGTGCTGATAATATATTTTTAATGATAAGCTATAACGTT
The DNA here is from genome assembly GCF_000341935.2 of Cephus cinctus. NCBI lineage: Eukaryota > Metazoa > Arthropoda > Insecta > Hymenoptera > Cephidae > Cephus > Cephus cinctus. The sequence goes on from NW_014333451.1 coordinate 346,414, forward strand.
TTTACCTTTATGCCATTTCTAACCTCCAACGACGAACCCTGGGTAGTCGGGACGAATGGAGATTCTTACGTAACACGTGGAAGCGAACCCTGGTTACTCTTGGCTGTATTCGGAGTAGCTGCAGGTAAGGTTAGGTTAATAAACGTAACGTGACGCCAGGAAGTATGCAACGTTGCCGGCGCAGCCACCCCCCGACGTTAAAGCGGAGGCTGCACGAGCAGCTTCGGGTCGAACGAGCGGGGGCGACAGGGTATAAGAATGCTAAACTATACAAGGTGTCGCTTTACACGATTCTATATTAATCTGTTCGTGCGTGTAATTTAAATCAATTTCATTGGGTTTTATCACAGCCCGCGCGTACAATAGAAACTTCAGTTTTTTACGATCAGCTGTTCGGATCGAGTCAAAAAGCAACTTTTTTGTTTCCAATGACTTTTATTTGCATGAGATTCAATTTAGCGAACAAGACCTGCGCTGTTATCTTAACTCTATGAGACTGTTATGATAAATCTTGTCTGATGGACTTCATTGATTTCTATATATGTAAATCAAGGAAATAATATTTGAGTCGACCGGCAGTACCTACTAGGCGCTTTGGTTAGATCACATGTGAATTGGGAGAATCGCACGTGCTGTCCTGTTCAAGCGAAATTTGGCTAGAATGACTATTGCACACAAGCAGGAAATGCATACACTGTAAATTGCTCCGAAAATGTGGTTTTATTTTTTTTACTTGACTACTGGTCATGGTTATGTGAAATATATATGCTGGTTTACATCTAGTAACCGCAGGATTGGGTGGATTTTTTTTTTAATTTTACCAAACGACTTCCTCGGGGTACTATCCGTACGCCAGCACACGTGGTTGTACGATTGTTGGCTGGTTTGAAAATTTAGCTCGGTCGCGTTGCCGAAACGGGACCGGTTCTCCGAGAGATGGACGATGTAACGGATCGAAGAGCACATCGAAGAAACGACTTGTACAAGAAAGGGGTCCACTTCAACGAGTAGTAGATGTTCCATGAAGCTTCGTATCTCGACGACGATACGCTCGATTTTATCAGGACACCCTGTAGCGAAGTAGGGTCCCCTCGGCTGGAGTGCCGAGTGTGCTCGTACGGTCTTAATGCTTGTTGCAATCCCGTGTAAGCGAATTCATACGCGGAGAGAACAGCGAACACGTACGCGACGAGCATCGTGCGGCTTAAGTCCGCATTTTCAACTCGAGCGAATTGCCTCCGCGATGTGGCAACGGAGGAAGAAAAATAATTTCGTTTAAGCGTACATTTGAAAAAAAAGAAAAAAAAGTAAGAAGAAGCCACACGAAAGTGAGAATCGTGATTTTTTTTAATATAATTTTTTTTCAACTGGATAGTAAAACGATCGGGTGGATCTGGTGGATCTTACGATTCTCCAGATTAGCATACCGGTCTCGGTAGTTGCGTAAGAGAACGATCGTTCGAAACGGAATGGAAACAGGCATTGGTGGAGAAGACGGTAAGAAGTCGAATAAGGGGAGCCCTGAAAGATGGCCACCCACGGTAACCGAACGAAAAGAAAAAAAAAAGAGAAAAAGTAAGAATCGACGTAAAGAATCGAACGCACCTCTTTCGAAAAATAATTTACGAACGTTAACCGATCGTCTTATACGAAGTTAGCCGAGTACGCCCGTACGTACTCGTATGTACATACTTCAAGTCCGCGAGCCGAACAAAGAGCCACCCTTACGTAAAAAGGAGAAACAAAAGAAGCGTATAAAAAAAAAGTGAAACAAAGCACGAGGCGATTGCATAATGCAAGGCGGGTCCATCGCTCAGCTAGTTTATCGGCCTGTCAGCCATATAGCCGGTTGACAGATGTTGTAAGGCCCCGGGGCACACACAACGCGCGACACATCGCCGTACCCGCAACGAACTCGACTTTCCTCGAAGAAGTCGCGTGCGCGTCCCCAAGCGCTTTTCATCGGAAGGACAGACGGCCGCGACACGTATCTTACCTTTAATGCTCGACCATAGCCTCTTTGTCGCTTAGATTTATGCGACCTTAAGGTCCCGAGATCTTGGACGCGCGTCAGGCCCCGTAAACGTATCGGCAGATCGCGGCATTTCCGGGCACGTGAATCAAGCGAACGCGTCCGAGCGACTTTGCTTTATGTGAATCGACAGAAAAGTAATACCCGTGCACGTGCGCTTCCACGAAATAAAACTCTATAAAACAGTCGGTCGCCATTGTGGTGTTTACGTCGTTACTTCGTCTCGATTCGTTAATGCACGTCTATACCTAAAATCCTTAAGGAAATCGAGCGAACGTTATTAAGTGTGATACAGCCATAACCCGAGGCCACCCAGCTAGTAGCAACGAAGCTGAGATTTTATCAAGCTTCACCCACACGGCAAACTCGTACGCCAATTAGATTCCGCAAACCGTGAACACGCCTAGTATACTTATCGTTTATCGTACGCGTAAGTCTCGTATCGTTTTATGCGGGTAAACCCAGTGCATCGCCATTTGCAATAAACCCTTCAAGAAGATCCGGACTTTGCGAAAAGACCCATAGCTTTCTAGACCATAAAAGACGTACGTGGAAAGTTGAACGTGCCATACCTAGGTAGCGTTTAACTAAAGCTTCTTCTTTGTCGTACACTCCTTGTCCTTATTCTAGTTTCTCTTAGTCCTCTTGCTCTTCCATTTCGTCCCGAGTCTCTTCTTATTTGTATTCAACTTTGTCTTACCTCCTTTAATACTGCTGTGTCGTGCGACGCACGAGCGGCTAGACCGCCGCAGTTTACCACGCCGACGATTGGCTACGATCTACAAGACCGCCGCGGTTAGCCCGCATACATATGCGGCTTAAGCCTGAAGAGACGCGTTCTACTGTTTCTAGCATTCCCACGCCCACCAACCAACCGCGCAAGCGACTGCCACGAGACCGCAGCCACGCCGCCAACCGTCGCTACTTCTAACCACCTACATTACCTGACAAAGACCTACGGGCGAGTCCGCAAACGTTTTAGGCGCTGCCACCGCTAGATGGATTTCCTAGTCGCACTGGGTCGCTTGTATCGACTTTTCTATAGTTCGTTCGTCTGCTCGATCCTAGATTGACTCACCCTGGGCCACTGGAAAACATTATTATGATTTGTTTCTTGCTACAGTAATAATTCTTTTATATCGTAAAACCCTATACGTACTCCTACACTTTTTTTCTTAAAACTCGACATTAAGATTCAAACGATCCTATACTACGTTCGAAATATTAATACTGTATTGAATATGCATGGCTCTCATTAGACATATTTATTAACTACACCCGTAGCAAATCGTAGAACGAGACGAGTGGCCCGCTACTATTTTTTTGCGGGATCGTTATTTCACAAGATTTATCTCTGACTTATATTTTATTTATGGGACCGCTCGACGTCGCTGGCTTTGCCGTTCGTTTGACTAATTAGCGTTCGCTCGCTCGTGGCACTTAAAGCAGCGCGTTGAGTTTTATCAAGCCAGTAGCGAGAAATAGAATCGAAATTTAAATGTGGACAGTATACAGTGTCGTTACGTCTTTCCTATAGTACGTGTCGTATAATACATAGTTCAGGCCCAAGCGCTGTCGTGTCGCGTCGTATCGTGTCGTGGCTGGATTATTCCTTTTCTGTGTCCCTGCGCCTTCAGAATAAGTACGTTTACGGTTTATACCAGGTTAGGAATCACGACGTTCAATGCTGTTAGTTACCTTACGAGCGGAGTGTGTATACGGAGTTTGGAAATGCAGATGCAACAAGTCCTTGACGATTGCCAGGCTTCGGCTCATCGCGTACAGCGTCGAACGTTGCTCAATTTAATTGGCATCGCGCTACGTCCGAAACAAAAGAAGAACAATAATCGAGCAACAGGAGAAAAATGATACACTCTCATTAATCATACGTAATTATCGGTATTATTGCGCGATTATTGTTCGATTGCGTCATTGCAATTCGTTCTGTCCTACATTTGGAACTGGCTTAGCTAGCCATCGGATTAACTTGGCTAACCTAACCTGACTTAATCACAATGGTAAGTACAAATCCTTTGGCTTATAGCAGAACGATTCGAATAAATGGTAACGGGGTCTGGATAAACGAAAATAAGTTTTTGTTTAAAGAACATTCATTTGATTCCCTGCGTGATAATGCTGATCCACTTATGCATGTCTGCCACACTTTGAATACAGTAGAATTAATATTTACACTGTATTGTCCCGAGAATCCGTGAGTTTTCACTACGAACACCTTTTTCCATTATAAGTACCGTTCCTAGCATAATTCACCAGTCCTGACTTGCTACCCAGCACGATTCCAATGTCGGTGCTTTGCTTGTCGCCTCGCGACTAGCGGCGCAAAGTCACGCGATCTTTCCTCGTAAACCTCCGTCCGATAGAGTCACTGGATGCAATCCGGTTTCACCTAGAAGAGGACGCCCGATGGACGAAGCTTCGAGGAAATTCTCATAACTTTTCGATCGCTTTAATAGAAATAATTTTTTGAAATACGATGACAAAGCCGTGGGTAGATTCACAAAAATTAATCACACGGAGCAGTCGATTCGACTGTCTTTTCAAAAATTCGAAAATTCGTATAACTACGTAGAACATTTTTTACATTATTTTTTTTTTTAATATGGTGCAGTAGTTACAATTCGACACTCTCCTTAATTACAATTAATTTTACACTGTACCTGCTGATTATCTTGTTTGCTTTATTGCCGATGATGCGTTGTGTCTGCAGCGATCGTAATTCATTCCATTGCCGAAAGATTTATCACAATCATTAATTCCGTGACGTCTCCCGCGAGAGGAGGCCCAACCAATAAGTATACGAGTACCGAAAATTACGAGGTACCCGTCCCCATGTAAAAACGCGATTTTCAACATTGACCCCCCCGGGTTACATGGGCCATTTCTCAAAACCGGACGTGCGTATATTCATAGGTAAAAAAAATCATCCACACGAACACAATACTTTTCGTAAACAAACATCAAAAGATAAACGTCTCTCGATACATTATATTCCATATGTAGAGCCCTTGGGTGGAACCCCCCATAGAGACTAGGTTCGCGTTCTTCCGTCCTTTGACTTTCTATCCGACACCCACACGTCCCCCATTATCTTTACCAGGGCCTGAGAATCCTCTGGGTTCTCCGAAGGAGCTCGGCTATTGATACAAGATCGTATAGGAATCGCAGGTCTGGGACACGATCCGCACCCACGAGAGCATTTATTCTCATATGCATACGTGACTCCCTTTCAAAATTCTCATACTCTCTTTCCGTCACTGTATAGGGGCGTCATCTACTTTCACCATGCACCACAAGACTTCTCACGAAATACTCCAGGTGACTGCCATACGATTCCCCTGCCGCAACCACCAGGACACACCTTCCGCAAGCCGTGGAGGACGAAGGTGTATACGGTTGGTGGTAACGATGTCTACAGGTATACTTTTCAGGAGGATGAGAAGACCTGAGTGCAAACGCATGCTATTCCTGATAAGAACTGATTCCACCAGCCATCTCGTATGCGGTCACCAGTTGGGTCGATATGCCCTGAAACTGACAATAATTTATTCCTGGTTTCACATCAACGATATAACCCACCTATCATTGGGGATACGATAGAGTACTTATATGTATTACCAAGCAGGCTTCATTCGGTAGAGCCCCTAGTGGCCGCTGGTAGTACGCGGTAATTAAGTATACGCAAAGTAACGGAGCCAGCCGAAAGAGAGGCGATAACGGTAGCCGCAGCCATCGTTTTCATCGTTTACACACCTTGGTATCCACTTACGCTTACGAAGGACGGCTTACGCCATTTTCATGCTGGACCTGATGCCTGGGTTTCGTTGAGAGGAGGTTATGTACTTTCTTAACGCAGAGGGTGTTGGATTGTTTAATTTTAACACTGAGAATTGTTCTGTCTAGATTGTAAGTTCAAAATCTAGTCGACGTAGTAAGAGGTGATATAAGCATAAACAATAGTTTCATACGGAGAAGGAACAGAGAGCTATTTGTCTTTGGGCGATAATTTTAAATTTGGTTCTTAAGACCAACTTTCAGTCTCCTAGAGAAATTTGAAATGTATATACGGTCCGTCTTTGTGCGTGAATATATAAAGAAGAAGATCGAAATATATCCACTGTGTTATAAATTTATTTTTATACTAATCACTAATAAACAGCTTTGTGAAAGTGTATAAAAGAGCTTATAAGCATCTGGCGAAAGAATAGGTAGATCGTGTTACCGGCTGCGACACTTCGTATTTCTACCATCTGCAGGATGCTTAGTATATATCGGTAAGAAGTTTTATAGACGACTTACGAAATAGACTCGAGAAGCAATCTTAAAATCGTCCTTGAAATATAAGACGCTCATGAGATTTTAGCACGGACACGAACCCGGAGGTAAATATAAAATATACGATTTCTGGATTTATAGATTGAATTGATATACTTTGTCGAGTATGAGACTCATTTCAAAAGAGTTGAAGATCCAGGTACGTCGATCATTGTGCAGGAGATGTATCTTTAATAAGGAAATTGGCAATGAGCCAATTTTCATGGTCCAAGTTTTATTTCGGCGCCGACGCGTCACCTGAGCGGAGAGCCCACGAACCAGTCTTACGTTTTTTATGCAGACGCATGGATTTATACCGGGTGGAACTTTCAAGCGTGTGTATTCTGGTGTCGACGCGCCACCTGGACGCAAGAGCCTCGACCTAGTCCCACGTTTTTAATTGTTCCGCCAAACTCCAAACGTGGGTAATAATAGCAGAGATGAGTAGGGAGATGCACAACGCTACGGTTTTAGGCGATAACGAAAGCATGGCGCTGAATCCCAGCGGCAAGTCCGGAAGTAGAGTTACGTGATTATAGTCTCCGTCGATAATGCGGATCCCGTCGTGGCCGAACTAACCGCGATCACGAACGTGTAGCTTGCCGGGCAGAGTCCTCCGCTACTTATCGCTGGTTCCCAAAGTAACACTTAGAACGAGACAGCTCATCGGATATAGCCTAAATACTTTTTTTCTTTGCAATCCTAAATTCGATCGCACAGTGTAAGCTCGGTAAGTTTAATATGACAAAAGCAAGCAACTCGTGTCTGCCTGCACTGAAGCGTATGATGCCACAAGCATATTTAATACGTATTTTACCGATGTTGCGTAGCAGAACAATTGTTAAAACCTATCAGGAAGTAGACCCCAGAAGTCCACAGTCCAGAAGTAAATCCAGAAGACTCGCGTGTACGAGGAAAAATTTTTTAGTACACAGCGAAATCTGCGGTTGATCACTCGGAAACAAGAATAGCTGGAAATATAGTCAGACACTACCGCGCAGCATGGGAACACTTTCGGAATGCACAATCAAAATGCACACCCAAAATCTCGCACAATATAAGTCAGATCTATGCTATACTTCCGGTATCCGCTGAGTATAGCAAATTTATGGCTTTCAGAATGTTTATGGTGAGTTGGAAAAAAAAGGAAAAAAGAAAAAGATCACTTACCCCAGGATCTTCGTCTGCTTATCTCTTGTGCATTTGTATTGTTCATTGGTCCAGTACATCTTTCGATACTCGAGGTCCATTTTGGGGACGACTTGACGATTCCAGCCTTGACCACTATTTTGCACTTCCTGTATTTTCGGTTGCGAACTAATTCTTCACTTGTTACGAATAGACCAATACGCGAATTTCCGCGAACTTTAGATAATGTCTTCGCGACGCACTTATTCAAACGTATCAATTCACTACGTCACACTTTTTTTCGTAAATGAAGGTAAAGGATAAAGAATAAAGAAAGAGATGTCATGAAATGGGCTGAAGGCCCGAAGAGATTAAAAGGGATGATTTTGATGATATTGATAGGGAATGGTTGTTACAGACATGACGCTTGACCGGGGACAAGCGCGATGGACCGGATTAAGCAGGCTAGGGTGCGAAATACACGCTATCGGGCCCAACCCCCACGGACAACGGAGGTCCGGCTAACAGATACCGAAGTAACAGCGGACTGCTGTGACGCAAGAGCTTAAAGGGCCGCGAAGCGGCTTCCGACCTTCGACAGACTTTGGTCGCGGACACAAAGCATTGACAAACATGAGTACAGACTTCGAACAACATGAGCATATGTGAATGGCCTGGACTAAGCAGTTGCTTGTACCGCAGAACCAGAACACGGGAAAAGGAGCCAGGCTATGAAAATTCGCGAGCAGGGTGATCGGTGCACGGCAATTGTTAAAAGCTTATTGTTGAAACATTGTTCAAAATTGAGATGCTAAACGGGTAACAGCTCTAGCACCGCACTTTTTTAAAATCTCTTTAAAAATGTTTCAACAGTAAGCTTTTTTAAGAGTTGTAGGAGAGTTCTATAGTTCCTGATAGGTTTTAACAATAGTTCTACTAAGGAATACCGTTAAAATACGTACTTTCCAAAAATTGAGGTGGCAGTCGTGGTCGATTTTTATTAGGGCCACTGGGACGTTAATTAAGGTCATAGCAGTCTCCTGAGCTTATCTCTATCCTTATCTGTCTTTTCCTTATCAATTGTTATTGTTCCCATAAATTCACTTTATTACTTAACATTTATATAAAATACTTAGCGCAATACACTACACACAATTATTTTAGATGTATTTATACGCTGGTACACGGGTAAGCGTTGTGCCGTGATTTTTCGATGCACGGTCACAAGGCGATTCCGGCTACTGATACAGATAATGTTCTCCATCTCAAAGCCGCGCTCTTGGGTTGATTCGTATAGATATACCAATGCTCTCGTAAGATTTCGTTATTGTTTAGTTGACGTCCAGG
>NW_014333452.1:0-936 GCF_000341935.2 Cephus cinctus
CAGGATGCCAAGCATCGTGATCATTGCCATTTTACAGGCAAATATCGCATTGCTGCACATCAGGGGTGTAATTTAAACTATAAAAACTCGCATATCGTTCCTGTCGTATTTCATAACTTATCTGGTTATAATTCACACTTCTTGATTAGAGCTCTAGCTACATCTTTCGAGGGTTCAATGAATCTCTTACCAGTAAACAAAGAAAGATATATATCTTTCACGAAGAGCGTCAAAGATACGATTGTAAATTATCGATTTATTGATTCGTTTAGATTTATGCCGAGTAGTATTGAAAAATTAACATCTTATTTGAAAGATGATGAGAAATTAATTACGCGTAGACATTGTAATAATGTAGAGGAGTTTAATTTATTCACTAGAAAAGGTGTTTTTCCCTAAGAATATATTGATAATTGGGAAAAACTCAAAGAAGATCAATTACCTGCAGAAGAAAAATTTTATTCAAAATTAAATAACGAAGGAATCTCAGAAGCAGATTATGATCACGCTTGTAATGTTTGGCAAACTTTTTGCATTGAAACATTAGGCGAATATTCTGATTTGTATCTGAAAACCGATGTTCTCCTTTTAGCCGATATCTTTGAAAACTTTAGACGCAACTGTTACGCTGTATACAATTTAGATCCTCTACACTATTACACTGCACCGGGCCTTGCTTTCGACGCTATGCTCAAGTGTACGGGTGTGGAACTTGAGCTGCTGACTGATGTAGAGATGTTGTTGTTTATCGAGAGAGGTATCCGAGGTGGCGTAGCTCAATGCTCCAACAGATACGCCAGGAGGCCTTGCTTTCGACGCTATGCTCATGTGTACGGGTGTTGAACTTGAGCTGCTGACTGATGTAGAGATGTTGTTGTTTATCGAGAGAGGTATCCGAGGTGGCGTAGCTCAATGCTCCAACAGATACGCCAGGGC
>NW_014333452.1:1361-1930 GCF_000341935.2 Cephus cinctus
TCATTCATTATAAGAATTTGAAACAGTGTTTGAGATTAGGTCTAAAGTTAACAAAAATTCATCGTGTTCTAAAATTTAAACAGGCACAGTGGCTCCAAAAGTATATAGTATTGAACACTGAAATGAGAAAAAAATCGAATAATGATTTTGAAAAAATTTTTTATAAACTTATGAACAATTCGGTTTTCGGAAAAACAATGGAAAATGTCAGAAAACAAAAGGACGTTAGATTGGTTACTAGGTGGGACGGAGCGTATGGAGCATTCATCGTGTTCTAAAATTTAAACAGGCACAGTGGCTCCAAAAGTATATAGTATTGAACACTGAAATGAGAAAAAAATCGAATAATGATTTTGAAAAAATTTTTTATAAACTTATGAACAATTCGGTTTTCGGAAAAACAATGGAAAATGTCAGAAAACAAAAGGACGTCAGACTGGTTACTAGGTGGGACGGAGCGTATAGAGCAAAGTCTCTGATTGCAAAACCAAATTTTCATAGCTGCACCGTATTTAATAAAGATATGATCATAGTAGAATTAAATCGAACAAAAATTAAATTCAATAAAC
>NW_014333452.1:2584-5363 GCF_000341935.2 Cephus cinctus
CATTCTTCCTGGTACGACCGACACCCTACCGTGGGGTTATAGAATGTAAGATGTATATAATGTAATTGTATAAGATGTATAAGATGTAATGTACAAATGTAAGAATTGAAAATAAAGACAACGTATGCTGTACGTTATTGCATATCACACGATCCTTCAATGCAACGCCAGCTCTTACATATTATTGCTATAAGTTAAAGTAACAAAACTTAACATTTTATTATTATAAAAATTATGTAATGCTTTTGAATTAAATTAGTTTTAGTACGAACAGTACTATTTCTTCATTTTTGTTTATTACCAACATAAGATTTACCCCTAAAAATTCAGTTATTACTTTAAAACCTGATTTTGAATTAATAAATGTTTCTTCTATTGAAAGTTTATTTTTTCTACCACCATAATATTTTTGTTTAAACTCAGCAATTTTTAAAATTTCAAGTAATCATGATTACTTGGTTCAGTAGTCATCATTGGAATAATGATAACACAAATTTTTGATATCATTTTGTAAGATAAATAATATATGCCTTTAAATCGCTCATTGTTATTCTCTGTTATTGTAGATACAGTTAATAATTTCAGTTCCCATATTTGCTATTTTTCTTATATTTTCTGCACGTAGTTGTTAGCCATTTTTGAAGTGAGTCGTAGCGGCTGCAAGCGTCATTTTTTTAAAGCGTGCTCCCTACCTCTACCTCTCTATGTGACAAAGAGTGTGAGCGACTTCTGAGAATTATTTATTAAGATAACGCATAGAAGGAACAATCCAGATGGTTAGGAGCTGGCGTTGCATTGAAGGATCAAGTGATATGCAATAACGTAAAGCATACGTTGTCTTTATTTTCAATTTTTACATTTGTACATTACATCTTATACATCTTATACAATTACATTATATACATCTTACATTCTATAACCCCAAAGACAATAAAGTTATAAAAGAAAAGTTTTTAATGTAAATAGACCAGCATAACTATGGTGGTCTATTTTTATGATTTTTTATAATGAATATTTCCTTTTTTCAAAACATATAAACCAAAAAGAGAAGGAAAATTTCAACTCGTAATTGCTCCGAAATAAACATTAACTTTACTATCTTTTGCAATAGAAAAAGAAGGTGATCCTTTAGTTGATTATGTTTATAATAAATACTATCAATATGATATGTGTCATTATTTTTTGTATGAATTACTGGTAAATTAGTAAGTTTTTGTAATAACCCTACTTACTATTTGATTGTAGATACAGTTAATAGTTTTAGTTCCCATATTTGCTATTTTTCATATATTTTGAAATCTATTAGGTATTAATTCTGTAATCGTTTCTAGGAATTTTACTTCAGACGTAATTGAGTACATTGACCTTTTGTACGTTACCGAATTTTATACTTGCGATCCCAAGGCAGCTCCTACCCTTTACACTTCCCCGCAGATTAGCATGTAGAGTAGGTGGAGATCAAGAATGACCCTTCGTATGTCACCGAAGAATTTCGGAATTTCGGTGCAATTTCGGAACATTTCATCATCGTCATAACCCCCCTATTCCTCTTCCGCCTTCTTCACCACTATCGTTCCGCTACGATACAGTGGCCTTGGAGAGACGGTAAAAATCAAATGAGGTGTCGAATAACCCTTTGTACGTTGCCGAAAAAATTGTTTACAATAATTTAATGTGCACTATTTATTCGAGAAGAATTGCGTATCGAAACGGTGGTGGATCTTTGATGCCAAAGAATTTAGATGTCACTGAAGAATTCTGATGACATTTCATCATCATTGTCATAATCCCCCTGTTCCTCTTCCACCTTCTTCACCACTATCGTTCCGCTACGATACAGTGGCCTTGGAAAGACGGTAAAAATCAAAGGAGGTGTCGAATAACCCTTTGTACGTTGCCGAAAAAATTGTTTAGAACAATTTAATGTGCACTATTTATTCGAGAAGAATTGCGCATCGAGACGGTGGCGGATCTTTGATGCCAAAGAATTTAGCAAGTTCCGCTACGATACAGTGGCCTTGGGGAGACGGTAAAATCAAAGAACGTTTCAAATTACCCTTTGTACGTTACCGAAAAAATTGTTTACAATAATTTAATGTGCACACACACACACACACACACACACACACACACACACACACACACACGCACACGCACGCACACGCACACACACGCACACGCACACGCACACGCACACACACACACATAGACAATTAGAACCGTTGTAGATTTTAATGCACAAGTTTTTGCACCGCTTTTAATATTATTATACCTAAAATAGGTAATGATAACTGATGGTGGAAAGTGAAAATGACGTGGAAAGTGATGATGATTAGAACATGGAATTTTTGTCAAAAAGTGGAATTTACCATTTTGCTTGGATCCGAAATTTATCTCGACTGCTAAGTTCTCAAATTTCAAAACATAACGGTCATATTAGACTGTGCGATAGATGCTTGTGCCATTTTCAAACTGAAAACTCTTTCGAAAAACATAAACTCGATTGTGCGAATATAAATAAGTGTAGAGTGATTTTGCCAAATGATGAGGAAAAATTGCTGAAGTTCAAAAATTACAAGTATCAGGAAAGTGTACCGTTCGTCATTTATGCTGATATCGAATGTATGTTGAAACCAGTTGTAAATACGTCCAAAGCATCAAACACGATACTGTTCCAAAATCATGTTCCACACAGTATCGCATATTACCTAAAGTGCGCCTTCGACGAGTCTTTATCCAAATTCAAAATTAATCGTGGAAATAATTGTATCGAGTGGTT
>NW_014333452.1:6269-12433 GCF_000341935.2 Cephus cinctus
CAAAGAACATTAAAGATACAATTATAAATTTTCGATTCATCGATTCATTCAGATTTATGGCGAGCAGCATTGAAAAATTATCCTCCTATCTTAATGATTCCGAGAAAATCATTATACATAAACATTGTGACAATACGGAGAAATTTAAACTGTTAACGAGGAAAGGTGTATTTCCATACACCTCGAAGAGACGAAATTACCATCGGAAGAAATTTGTTTTTTCGAAATTGAATAACGAGGAAATTTCTGAGAGTGATTATGCGCATGCGTCTAATGTTTGGCGTACGTTTAATATTAAAACTTTGGGTGAATATTCCGATTTGTATCTAAAAACGAGTAGAGCGCGTTGCTGCCGCGTGACGTCAAGCTGTCCCGCGTTGCGCGCGCCTCCTGGGCCAGTAGAGCTGCTGTCCGCAGATAGCGCGAGTGTCGACCCTCGCGTGTCGCAGCTCCCTTCCTCCAGGGACTCCAGCTGGCTCCCTCTCTCTCGTTCTCCGCGTCTTCACGGGCACGGCGAGCGAGCACCTATTCGAACTCCGGCAGAGTACACGCAGAACAAAAGAAAATAATAAAATAATCTATCGTAATTTCAATTAGGCCCTTGCGGTCGGTGGATCCTGCCTGGACTTTGCAATGGCCTTTCGGCCCGTATCGCGTTTCGGCGTGATTTTCCGCCGAGGACAAGACGGGTGAAATCCACCACGTCACAATATATATGGTGTTCCAAAACTTTTTCCAGAGTGTGGAAAACATAGATAATTTTTTTTAGTATTTAATCATTATTGATATTAGCCAATTAAGGGAAACGGGTGGATCTACCTGGAAGGCTACATGGAAAAATATGGAACAGCATGTATGTGTGTGTGTCACACATGAATACTAATATCATTATTATTTTTTTTTTGCAGGGACTCTGTCTACGACACAGACGAGGAAGAGTACTAAGGGGGAGAAAAAATAATATTTTATATTTTTAATTTTGTTGGACTTCCGTTTCCGGTGACTGGTGTGGAGAGTGACTGTGTGATAAGGATTAAGAAAAGGGTGCGGGAAGTGTATGTGGAGATGCTAGGAGGGTAGAAGGCGGTGTGTGAGTATAAAGGAGGGTGAGTAGTGTAGGGTGAGAGAATAGACTGGTGAAGGGAATGAAGGGATAAGTGAGGGGGGTGGCAGAAGGGACGAGGAATTTTTTGGAGGTTAGGTGATAGTGAGAGTGTCAGGCGCGGGAGAAGTAGGTGTAGTAGGGAAAGGAGTAAGGTAAGGCAGGAAAAGGCCGGTAAGGTAGGGACGGGGATAGCAGTGTAAGGTAAGGCCGGTGGAGGACGTATTAAGTGGAAATGGCGGACGAGATTGGCGGGAAAGAGGAGTACGAGGAAAAAAGAAGGGGAAGAACGACGAATGTGGCGAGGCTGATGAGGGGGCGAGCAGGGAGTGAGGGGAATATTGAAGAATTGCTGATGGGAAAGAGGAAAGCATTAGAGTCTGAAGATACGGAAGAAAGGATGGAGGTAGAACAGGAGAGGGATGTATTTAAGAGAAGTAAGTTGGTGGGAAGATCGCCGGGGAAGGGAGGGGGGACAGGGGGACAGAAGAATTGTTCAGGATGCTGACGAAAAAATTAGAGGGGGTGGTGACGAAAGAAGTGGGGAAAGTGGAGAAAAGGATAGAGGAAATGGCGAGGGAAATGAAGAGGGAAAGGGAAGAGATAGTAAAGAGGTGGGAGGTGGAAAGGGAGGCGATGAGTGACAGGATAGCAGAGTCGGAAAAGAGGGTGGAGAAAATGGAAGGGGCAATTGGGAAAATAGGGGTGACGGGGGAGGACAGAGTAAACGGCGGGGAGAAGAAAAGGTTATGGAGGTGGAAAGGAGGTTAAGAGGAATGAAACTAAGGATGGAGAGAGAGGAGAGAGAGAAGAGAAAGAAGAACGTGGTAGTGAAGGAAGTGAAAAGGGGTGAGGGGGCGAACTGGGAGAGGGAAATAGACAGGATTTGGAAGAAGATGGGTGTAGTTGGAGGGATAAAAGGGATGAAGGAAATTGGTGGAGTGAACAAAGAAGGAAGAGGGATGGTGTTAGTGGAGCTGGAGGGAAGAGACAGAAAAATGGCGGTAATGAAGACAAAGGTGAAGCTGAGAGGGGAAAAGGAGAGGGTGGAGGACGACTTAACACAAAGGGAGAAAAGGGTGAAATGGCTGATAGAAAGAGAAGCGGAGGTGGAGAGAAGAAAAGGAAAGAGGGTGAGGGTGGGGTATATGAAGTTATGGGTGGATAGTGAGATGAAAGTGTGGGACGAGATGGAGGATGGATGGAGAAAGACGACGGGAAACGAATAGGAAAAAGGGCAGAAGGAGAAAGGAGGGTGGTGGCCGGGGAGGGTACTGGGCAAGGAGAGGGGGGGGGGAGTAGAAGGAAAAGGAAAGAGGACACGCTAAACGTGGGTTTTTGGAATGTGGCGGGAGTAAAAAATAAAGATAAAGAGTTTTGGGAAGGATTGAGAAGTTGGGAAGTGGTGGATTTAATGGAGACGTGGGTGGACAGGAAGGGGTTGGAAAGGATAAAAGAGTACTGGGAAAGAGGCTTTAAGTGGGAGGTGCAGGATGCGAAAAGAAGTAGAGGAAGGGGTAGAGCGAAGAGGGGGATGGTAATGGGGGTGAAGGAGGGATTAGAGGTAGGCAAGGTTGAAAAAGGTGAGAAAAGATGGATGGAATGGAAGGTAAAGTTAGGGAGTTACTGGTGGTGGGGGTGTATGTGAATGGGGATATGGAGAGGAAAAGAGATATGATGGCAAAGTGAATGGAGGAGGAGGATAGGGAAGAGAGGGTGGTAATTGGGAGGGGGGGGACTTCAATGTAAGATTCGGGGTCGGAAGGAGGGGTGTGAATGTTGGGGGAAGACGGGAGGGAGGAGAACAGGAGGAAGTCGAAGGATGGAGTAGTGATGAAGGAAGGGGTAAGATGGTGCAGTTCTTAAAGGAAAGAGGTTGGGGGATCTTAAACGGGGGAGTAAAAGGGGATGAGGAAGGAGAATGGACGTACGTGGGGGGAAGGGGCAGATCAGTGATTGTCTACGTGGTGGTCGGGGAGAAGGCATTGGACAAAATAGAGAAGATGAAAGTAGAATGCAAAGTAGACTCGGATCACATGCCGGTGGTGTTAGGGGTGATGGCGGGAAGAGGAGGGGGACACAAAGAGAAGAAAGGGGATGGGAAGAGAGAGAGGGTGGGATGAGGGTGTTGGAATGAGGAGGGAGTACGGAAGTTCAAGGAGGAGTATGGGGACTGGCGGTGGGGGGAGGAAGAGGTGGAGGACGGCTGAAAAGAGTTTGGAGGACGGATAAGAAAAGCAGTGAGGAAATCGGTGGAGGGGAAAAGGAGGGAGCAGAATAAGGGTTGGTGGGACGAGGAATGTAGAGAAGGAAAGGAGAGGCTGAAGAGGGAGTTACTAGAGTGGAGGAGAGATGGAAAAAACGAAAAGGGGTACAAGGAAGAAAAGAGGAGGTATAGAGGAATGTGTGAAAGAAAGAAAGAAGAAGAAGCTAGGAGGTGGGAGATGGAGATAAATGGGATAAGGACCGAAAGCCAAGCGTGGGCAGTGATAAACAGGGGGAGGAAAAGAAGAAAGGGGATGAACAAAGATATAAAAATGGAGGTGTGGGACGAGCACTTTAAAGGGGTGCTAGGAGGTGTGGATGAGAGGAGAGTGGGGAACACAGAGAGGCTCGCGGGGGATGACGGGGAGGGGGAGATATCAATGCAGGAGGTGTGGAAGGTGGTGAGGGAATTGAAAGATGGGAAGGCGACGGGAGAGGATGAAGTACCAAGTGAAGTTTGGAGATATGGAGGAGAAAATGTAGTGGAGAGTTTATGGAGGATGTGCTGGAAGGTGTGGAAGGGGGAGGGATGGAAGCAAGGGATAGTAGTGCCAGTAGTGAAGAAGGGAAATGTGGTGGCGGTGGAGGAATATAGAGGGGTAACTCTCACGCAAACGGCGTACAAGGTGTACGCCGGAGTGTTGAGGAATAGGTTGAAAAAGGAAGTGGAGGAGGGAAGGATGCTTCCACCGAGCCAAGCGGGATTTAGGGAAAGGATGGGAACGATGGACAATGTTTATGTTTTGAATTGGCTGGTGAATAGGGAAATTAGGAAGAGAAATAGTAATCTGGTGCTACTTTTTGTGGATTTGAAGGCGGCGTTCGACTCGGTGGATAGGGTGAAATTGGGGGAGAGTATGAGGAAGAGAGGGGAGAGAGAGGGACTTGTAGGAAGATGTGAAGAGGTATTGAAGGAGACGGTTGGAAGAGTGAGGGTAGGAGATGAGTACAGGGAGAAGTTTTGGACAGTGAAAGGTGTGAGACAGGGGTGTCCGCTAAGCCCGTTGTTGTTTATTTTGCTGTTGGCGGACTTGGACGAGGAACTAGCGAAGGGTTGTTGGGGAGGGGTAGAGCTGGACGGGGGCGGGAAGGTATACTCGTTAGCGTACGCGGACGACTTGGTTTTGTTGGCGAGGGGGGAAGAGGAAATGAAGGGGATGATAGGGAAATTTGAAAGGTATATTGAGGGAAAAGGGCTGGAGGTGAATACGGGAAAAACGAAAGTGATGAGGTGTAGGGCAGAGAGAGGTAGGAGAAAGAAAACGAAGTGGTGGTGGAAGGGAAAAGAAATAGAGGAAGTGACGAGGTACAAGTATTTAGGGTATGTTGTGAGGGCGGACGGAGACCAAAGGGATCGTGTGGAGGAGAGGGTGGAAAAGGCGGCAAAAGCAATGGGACAGGTGTGGGGTATTGGAAAGGGGAGATTTAGGAATGACTGGAGTAGAAGGTTGTGGTTGTTTGATAAGCTGGTGTGGCCGGTGGTAAGTTATGGAGTGGAGATCTGGGGATGGGCAGGGAGGGAGGCGGTGGAGCGACTACACGAGAGGTATATGAGGTGGGTGCTGGGGGTGTCAAGGAGGGTGCCAGGCTATATGGTAAGAGAGGAGTTGCAGAGGGATGCGTTGGAAGGGAGGGCGGGGTTAAGGACATGGGGCTATGAAAAGAAGCTAGAAGAGGGAGGAGGAGGAGAGCTGGCGAGGAGATGCAGAGAGGAGATAAGGAAGAGGGCACGGGCAGGTAGGGGCGGCGAAGGATGGGAAGATGAGGAGAAAATTTTATGAAGGAAGAGGGTGGAATGCGGTGGAGATGGAGAGGAAGTGGGCGGAGGGTGAGATGAGAGGAGAAGAGATGGTTAGGATAGAAAAGAAAAGGCAGGACGAGGAAAGGTGGAAAAAGGTGGTAGAGGCGAAGGGAAATAAGGTGTACAAGTTTATAAAAGGAAAGGGGGTGCCGGGCTATTTGAAGAAAGGGGGGGGGTGGAAGAGAGTTGGCAGAGAGTGGCGAGGTTCAAGCTGGGTGAGGAGATGAGAGGGACCAGGTACTGGGAGAAGGAGGAGGAAAGAAGGTGTAGGATGTGCGGGGTGGAGGAGGAAACTTAGGAGCACGTATGGGAAGTATGCACAGCATGGGGCAAGGTAAGAGGCTGGCAGGAGGCAAGGGAGGAGGTGCTAGGAGATGAAGGTTTAGGGGAAAGGTGGATGGTGGAAATAGAAAGGTGGAGAGGAAAATTGGGGGAACAATTTGGAGAAGGAGCAGAGAGAGTGGAGCGGGATACGGGAGGAGCAGGGGGGAAGAATGGGAAGGATAGTAGTGTTGGTGCGGCGGAAACGGAGGTCGTAAGACGGACGAATGGTGGTATGGATGAATGAAGTGGGTCTCTCTCTCTCTATGTATGGGTGTCTGGTGTTCTGTATGTAAGATAATTATAGATTCTAAGTGTAGATAATTATAGATTATAGACGTTTGTGAGCGGAGCGGGAGTCCTCGCTGTACCCCGCAAGGGAAATAAACAGCTTATATATATTGTTTCGATCGCTCTCTAAATACGCAGAATATGGTTAAGTTCTTACGTTCAATATTTTTAATTTTTTTGTATGTTCTTCTAAATATTTTTATTTTTTTATATTTTTTGTTTTTTATATATATTGCGACGTTAGTCCCCAAAAAAACAAAATCCCACTAAGAAATTAGCCGATAAAAGATATTCGGAAAGTAGGGAACCGTACACAAAACGCCGTATGATTCTCTCTCCAGAAATTTCGATATTCACAAGACTCGATACGCGATGAACTAAATA
>NW_014333452.1:13218-17057 GCF_000341935.2 Cephus cinctus
CGAAGCTATATTAGAAAAGCAAGAGCGACATGCAAGCCATACAGCAAACTACAGCGTGTTGAAAGCAGAATAGACAAAGTAAATTTTTTTGTAAGAGTCGATAAGGTGCGAAAGCGAGGCAAGATAACAAAATCCTTAAAATAATACTACAAAGCGAATGGTTCTTGAGGGATTCTATATAAACTAAAATTCTTACAAACGAACGCGGAGCTAGCGAGGGACTATGGCCCTGTAGCGATACGACACGGCAGCGGGACGGATCCGCGCCGACGCAAAAGATACTTTCGACAATATTTCAATAAATCGGGGACGACGAAATACACGCGAGAACAAAGGTTTAAATTCGTATCGGTACGAAAACGCGATAACAAATTCACTCGCGAAATTTTCCGACAATTGGAAAGAGTCAGAACACACACGATATAAATATGACGATCCGCGCACAGATATAAAATACACTTAAATAAATTAACACAGGTAATACAAATAAGATAAATTAGTTAAAAGAAACGGCAAGCTCTCGAAAAATGGTCACAAGAATAGGATAATTGGCCAAAAATAAATCAATAGGTACGCCACTGATGGTCAGTGCGTCCTGTATTGTCGACACGGGCGTTTACTCAAAAAAAAAGGTCACACTACGCTCGACCAGCAGCGTAAGGTATCGAAAATATTATACGACGCCAATAATTATGACTTTCTAGAAATTGAAATATTAATTAACTAAAGAGGAGAATGCCATTCCTAATAACGAAATCGAAAAATATGTGAACAATATAAGGCAAAGAAAAGAATTATTTAAAGTCAAAATTCAAGATAATAAAGCGACATATAACGCCGGAAAAGATAGAAAAGTTCAAAAGATATTCGCTAGAAACAATTAAACAGACTCCACGGGAAACGGCCAAGCCGGTGACGCCGGGGCCCTAGGTGTTTCCACGTGGTCGAGAAGATAATCGGTAACTTATAAAATATTCGACAATTCCAAAGCACTGAATTACAACAAAACGCAATTAATTACAATATGTTCAAGATTAAATATTCTACGATAATAAAGAAAAACGAAATAAGATAACGGTATCCGGCACTATCGTCCTTTTACTTAGAGGGACTGGAACGACATTCGGTCCCGGTAAGCGAGAAAATTTGCCGTCGAGACAAAGCGCCTAGACGGGATTACTTCAATTAGATTCGTCAAAATCTCCAAAATAACGGTAACGAAAGGTGCTCACCAAATATATTAGGTATGGAATCGAGGAGCTCGGTCCTCAGACTTCCTTCCTTCCTTCAATATAATATAATTTATATAACTGGGTAATTTTAATTGGTCGAATCCGGCTCGTCTTTGGTCACTCGTAATTACTTTGCGAAATCAACCACAGGCTAAGATGCTCCAAACGTAAGTGAACGAGCCGGAATTCGTCGCTAGAGGAAGAGCCCTAGGGGCCCCCCTCCATAACTTATTAATTCCTAATTCGCACGGTAGAGCGATAACACAATATAATAATATAGAATAGGTAAATCTAACGCTTTACGGTAGCCAGAGACGAAGCATTAGGCGCTAGAGTCCGAAGATCGGCGGAGAGAGCCGAGCTGAGCGCGGGAATCCTTGGTGCGGCCGATCGTGAGTCCTCGGTGCGAGCAGCAGGATCCAGCGAAGAGTAGGCCCTGGTTTCTTCTCCGGGGGCCACTGATAACAGGAGCGCTAGGGAACGTTCGGCGACTGGGCGGCACGATAGAGGATTATCCTTTCCTCCTATCGGCGGCACGAGTGGCGAAGGCCCTTTTTGCGGTCCGTATGGGCGGCCGGCAGAAGTAGTAGAGGGATCCCATCCCGGGTCTCCTTGGCTCCACGGAAGTCCTCCGGAACGAACAGCAGTTTGGTCCAGCCTCTGTCGATCGCTCGTCCGGTAGCTCAGGAACTCTCTTTGGCGGTCAGCCTCGTGCTCGTGGTGTAGACGTAGATTTGCCCAGGACGGTAAAGAAGGTAGGCGAGTGCGAATAGGAAAGCTCAAAAATAAAAATAAAAACGAAAAAAGCAGAAAGGCGAAACAGAAATAAGCAGAAAGGACGATAGGCGGAAACAGAGTGCAAAAACGATAAGCGAGACAAGCAAAGTCGTCTTTGGAATGTCGGGTGACTGACGTTTGGAGGATCGTTGCAGGTGGATTATGTTTATTCCCTACTCCTAGCAATCTTTGTGACTGAATTTCCGAAATTCACGTCACAATATTTTTTTTTGTTTTTTAAATAAATTTTATATATATTAAAATTAATTATTGTAAGTTTTGTTTTATTTCAAACTCCTTATAAGTCTGACGTATTAATCCAAATATTATGCGATTCATCGAAACCTAACCATTTAACCAAAAGTCTATTCCCACGTTTCCTCAACACCTTCTCCACAAGGTATATGTCGGGGTACTTGACTCTAGTAAGTTCCTATTGGTAAAAGCCGCCTTCGATAGGATGATCCTGGTAGTCTTTTAGTTTGTACGGCACCGGATGGGTATTCTCCACTTGGCTTATCGTAAAAATTTCCGTTGTCCAGTTAGGTGTATAGCCTTTTTCAAAAATGTGTTTGAATTTGCTTATTCGAACTTTATCTCCAACTTTAAATTTTGCAAGTCTAAGTGTGGATTTGATTTTGAAATTCTTGTACACTCGATGCAGTAATTTTTTTTTTCGTTCCTAGCAGTGACGTCTATCGGTTTCATACCAGTGGTTCGATGTTTACTACCATTGTAAGAGGATAGCAGGTCTGATAAGATGTTTAACCAACGATGGTCACCCTGCAGGCTAATAACATAAGATCGATTATTTAATGTTTCAACAAAAAAATTAGTTAAAGATTTATCCATATTTTCTTGACTATATAATAATTTTATTTCTTTTATTTCATCAGTTAAATCAATTGTTTTTAATATAACTAATTCATTTTCAGAATTAAGATTTTTTTCAATTATTCTAACTAGCATTTGAAAAATTTTTAAGTGTAAAACTTATAAAAGAAAAAGAAAAAAGATTGACTATTCATTTATCTAGTTATCAATTTATAGAGAATATGCTTGGTTATTAGAAAAAACTTATAGCATTATTATTGTATCATTTTATAGTAGAAATAATATATTAGGTATGAATTGAAAGTTTTAAAAGTTTTTGTATTGCTTTTCATAATTACTATCTTTTGTTAATAAAAATCTCAGATATTCCTGGATTCGATGTCAAGGTTCATGCACCTTCCGGAATATTCCTTAGCCCTCCGGAAATATCGCAAATATCCAATTGATCAAAATTTTCTTCCCACTCGAATGAGCCTACTGGCAAAGATTGACTCATAGCTGCACCGTATAAATTATTTACGTCATAGTACATAATATACGATTCCTCTTTGCTTGGATCGAAATCAGCTCCCATGTACCTATTGTTAGCCCTGGCGTATCTGTTGGAGCATTGAGCTACGCCACCTCGGATACGTCTCTCGATAAACAACAACATCTCTACATCAGTCAGCAGCTCAAGTTCAACACCCGTACACTTGAGCATAGCGTCGAAAGCAAGGCCTGGTGCAGTGTAATAGTGTAGAGGATCTAAATTGTATATAGCGTAACAGTTGCGTCTAAAGTTTTCAAAGACATCGGCTAGAAGGAGAACATCGGTTTTCAGATACAAATCAGAATATTCGCCTAATGTTTCAATGCAAAAAGTTTGCCAAACATTACAAGCGTGATCATAATCTGCTTCTGAGATTCCTACGTTATTTAATTTTGAACAAAATTTTTCTTTTGCAGGTAATTGATCCTCTTTGAGTTTTTCCCAATTATCAATATATTCGTAGG
>NW_014333452.1:17297-17554 GCF_000341935.2 Cephus cinctus
CGGCATAAATCTAAACGAATCAATAAATCGATAATTTACAATCGTATCTTTGACGCTCTTCGTGAAAGATATATATCTTTCTTTGTTTACTGGTAAGAGATTCATTGAACCCTCGAAAGATGTAGCTAGAGCTCTAATCAAGAAGTGTGAATTATAACCAGATAAGTTATTAAATACGACAGGAACGATATGCGAGTTTTTATAGTTTAAATTACACCCCTGATGTGCAGCACCGCGATATTTGCCTGTAAAATGGC
>NW_014333453.1:0-25594 GCF_000341935.2 Cephus cinctus
CCACAGTGCGCTATGCACTCTTACGTGGGGCTCTTGACGTATCCATCATCGACAATGGATGATTGGGACGGAAAAAGGATAGAGGATCGGAAGGTTACAATATATATTATACGTATAACGTTACAATATATATTACAATATATATATATATACGTTACAATATATATTGTAAGAAATTCAGTTTAATGAGATCACTATTAGTGAATACAATTTTTAGTGGCAACCGGTTCTTCCGCTTATATTGTGGATTGGTCTTAAATCGAATATAGTAGTCGAAGATTCGGCGAATACGTTCGAGCGATTAGCTTAATTCTTTCATGATGTCCGCACGTGAGGAAGTTGTCAGGCAAGATTAGCAACGTTGCTATAATAAATAATCGAAGATGTATAATATGTTTAACAGGTAAGCACGCAATCAAGTATTTTGCTATATGTTTTTATATTGTAACGTTCTCCACCTTCCTACCAAGATAAAGAATACTATGTAATGTAAGATAGGGAAAGCGTCACCTTCGCTTGGCTGAACCTAGATGGAGTAGCTGAAGAGAAGGTACAGAAGTACTCCATAAAACGATTGCCATTGGGCGTAACACATCCGGTGATGTCAAGTAAGATAATCGGAATAAATACAGCAGGCACAAAGGTTGCTTGACCTTATAAAAATACTTTCTTCTAAAAGATCTAGCCAAGTACAGCATTTCTGTGAATTTCCTACCCCAAAAAAGAAATACCTATATTTAGATATCATATTATGTCAAGTACATAAGTCACTACGTATCTGCGTATTATATGATCTAACATCAGCTCATCGTTTTAATTGTATTTTCGAAATTTCTTACAACGTCTTCGCTATTCTTTTGTATTACTACCGCTTTCTATATTTAATTATGAATTAATGGTCATTTAATAATTAATAAAACGTTAGGACATTCCTTATCGATTACCACGTGGCAGATATGTGCTCAGAATTTCACAGTACTGATTTCGGGTACGGATCTGACAAGTAGTAGTTGATAAGGAATCTCCTAACGTTTTACTGGTTATTGAATGATGATTAAATCTTGATTAAATATAGGAAGCAGAAGTAGTACAAAAGAGTATGGAAGACGTTATAGGAAATTTTTTTAAATACAATAAAAATGATGAGCTAATGCTAGGTCATATAATACGTGGATACGTAGTAACTTATGTACTTGGCATTATAATATGATTTGAATATTTTCTTTTAGTGGAACTTTAACGCCTGACATAAATGTAGGTATATCTTTTTAAGGCTGGGAATTCACAGCAACCTCGTACTTGGCGAGGTTTTTTACACGAAAGTGTTTTTGTGAGGAGCATATCACAAGTTTTAGTTCTTTAAGAAGTTTAGTTCTTAAAGAAATTCCAGGCATATAAAATCTGTATTGATGTGAACGTCAAATGGAACGAAATTCTAGGCACATAATATCTGTATGCAAAATGAACTTTGCACTCACGTATCTTTTCAGATTTACCCTTCGTCCTTCATTATTTTTTAGAAATGTCAGGTCAGATGATATTATACATAATTCTTCTATTGCGAAGAAAAATTCTACTAGGAAGGGTCAAGCTGAAATATATCAAGTAAAATCGCACCATACGTCGAGATCGAGGAAAAAATATTTCTTAACACATAATCACATATTTCGATATAAAATGGATACACTTCCGAAAGACCTCTACCGAGTAGAACGTAGACCATTCACATACTTAATCTTGAGGCCAGAGTGACCTTAGATTCCAAGATATAGGAGCGATTCGTGTTTCTCTTTCCGGTACGTTTAGTTCAGAAAAAATCGCAAGCAGCATAATGAAAACGAGCGGCCAATTTTCTATGGAAAATCTTCGAAAGATTCATACGTCCCGGTGTTACAAAATTATTGTGTTAGGCGCACTTGCTTCACTCGCTCGCCAAACTACATGCAAGGAACTACGGCGACACACAGCGGAACAACCTGGAACTTCATGTCCGATACTTAGATATAAGAAACTACGGAGATGAGCCCCTAAGCACCCTGGAATTCCAATCGTGTCATATAAAATACAGGAAATTACGTTAAAGCGAATGGTCGGATCTGTTTTTCATGAGCGTTAAAGGCTTAATTAATAATTTTATACTGTTGTGAAGGCAGCTTTACATTATCTAAAAACACGGTGTGAGCAGTAGCTTGATGGTCACATATGCCATTCGTCGTGTAAAAAAAAAATAAATAGATGTGAAAAGACCCCTCAATCGCTCGCCCCCTCAATATGCCTTGATATCGTACACTAATTTGATTAATTTTGGTGGAAATCGATTCAGAATACTCATTTCCTATAATGAATGAATCAATCACTTTTTTTTATATGCAGTGGTTTATAAGATATTTGATTTCAAACACAGGTATACTAGAGTTGCTTCGAGTATAAAGTCTTGGTTGGCCGCTGTCCGTGCATCCAGTTGGCTGTATATGGCACGAGACTCTATCGAGTCTGTTTATATCTGTAATAATCACATCCTCCACGTGTCCAGTCGCTCGTCGAGCAAGTCCACCTAGCTCAACCACTTAAAGATACTGGAGAGGAGCAGGCTTTTGTAGCGAAGCAAAGATGTTAAAAGCAACAAATTTATTGCACTTGGCAATTCGTCCGAACGAAAATAACAAGCGATTGCAGAAAGCGAGCGAGTGCACAGGCACTAAGGTAGTACAGCAACGGCATAGACGATGAGTATTATTCTAAGAACGTATCGCTAGACAATCCTACAACAATATCCTACCACAGGCAGATAGCGATGCCTCGGAAGAGGTAATAGGCCACACAGGAAGCACCACAGAGGCCTACGTTCCATAATTTAGCAGTGCGAAATTATACAAGGAGAATTAATAAATTTATCGAGTACGCCGAAAAGAATTAATGAATAAAAATGGACTATGACAAATTTTAAAATGCGCGATCTGATATGATACTTTAGTTTCTCGGCTCGTAATCCACAACAAATACGGAGGGTAGCCGCTCGCGCGTGTAAAGTTTTGCGAACTTTAGGTACCTAGCTGCACTTCGATATTTCCACCAGGAGATATAGCTTAAAATTACCGTGTTTACAGAAAGAAAGTGAAAATATGATAAGAAAGTATTAAAAGTCAATAATACATTGCCAATGAGAAATTGAGAATGCGCGACAGTTCGCCGAGGGATGAAATCGAATGAACCACCATAAGAAACGCTATAGGCTAAGAGATAGCACCAATAGGTCAAATTGACATACAGGAGCGAAGCTCTTCGTACGGACGACTGTTGGTCGGTAGGCCAGAGCGGGCCAGAGGTTAAGGAACAGACAATAGTCAAATTTAGCGTTCAGTGCCGAAGGAGGTCCCACGGCGAAGGAAGACGATGCAGGGACCACAGGTAACAGTTAGGGTGTTTAACTCCCACTCGAGTCAAACTTCCTGTATGGCTTTTGGCACTTTGGGCATCATGTCACATTTTACCAATCCTCGTCGATTAGAAAATGATATTCGGCCTCAACCCCGGAGTCTTGAACCGTAGGTAAGTCATTGACATGTTTACGTTTTGAGCGCACCCTCGGGAGCGATTGCTGAGGTACTGTTCGCAATGCCATCTTTCGTCCGTGGTAAAGTAACACCGTGGACTTCCACGGCGTGATGTAATTCATCTCAATTACGTCAGTTCTGGATGTTGTTTTACCACAAAGCTGGGTGATGACGTGTTGACCCCTTTCTCGCGGATGATGACGTTCGTCTCTTAACACTAGAATTACCGATGATTTATGATTTATGGTTATAAGAACTGCCAAAAGAATCATTTTTGACCCTCCTTGGTATATCTAGTGTTAAAGGTAGTGGGAAGGAGCCGGAACTAACTGAGGCTGTTGGTCGTTATAAATTCTCTGGATTTGTATTATTGCAAAAGGCGAGAGAAGAAATAATTAAGGATAATCAACCTTGTGTCATGATTGGGTTAGTCTCTTCCGTTTCCTGTATACGGAATATGAGGTTACAATGATTATCGTCATTGAATAACTTTTACGCAGTTAACCATCAACACCGATTCAGCTAAATAGGCGACTCTTGGATTCACGTCGACGTAAGCGTTTCGGGACGCTTGAATAACAGCGACGCTCGGCAAAGAACAATGAGACGTGGCCTTGACAATATAAAAAATATATACAGGTACACGATCGTTGGTCATGTAGGTTAATAACCTCATAAATTAATCTACAAAGTACCGATATTATTGATATGTCGTGAGAATCAGTTGCAAAATTTGGATACCAATCACTTTCGTTTCTCAGACTTATTGCTTGGCTCATAGTCCAAAATTTGTTAACCCATTCGATGGACGATGAGGAGGGGGGGGGGGAATGTAAAGATTTATTTATTATCAGATAGCATGTTATCTATGGTAAGTGCTGCAATATATGTTATCAGTTGGTTAAAAAATGGGTAATTACATGGAGTTAATTAAGTGAGAAAAAATTAAGAAAAAAAATTTATCCGTCTAACTTTTTCGATTTAGAGGTTACAACGGGAACGAGGCTCGCGCATTATTTCTTACGATATTACGTATGTACGTCTTCACGTGCGTTCGGAATAGATAGAGACATGGGTTCACGTGTTACTCGCGTGCGAATATCGTATTCAAAGATGTGTAACAGTACAAAACGAAACAGACAGAAAAGAAAGTCTTTTATGATAACAGAAACACACACTGTTGCTTTACATTGGTTGGACGTGCGGCGAGGCAGATTTACGTGCCCCCGGAGCTTCTCAAAGTCATCGTAACGGTCGAGCATTATGTTTTTTAAAAAATATCGAGCCAGGTGATTAATGCCTGATGTGGATCATGATCAACACTATGATATCGCGTTCGTGCCGGGAATGTCAACATGGTCAGCCCGTTCGCCGCACGACAATGCGTGATGGAAACTTTTCCACGATCCTTTTTACATAAATTCATGTATCAAAGGCGTAAAAGAGTGAGAGAGAGAGAGTCCGTGCGTAGGAGATCCTTGTTAGAAAGATCTATCTATAGTCAGAAGACGCAGAGGAGTTCCTCGCGTCACAGCTGGTACGCAAACGCATATGACAGACGAAGAGCAGGTCGTTGGTTATGTATATTTATAAATTTCTATAATGTGTATCGGATTTGAGGAAAAGTCGAGCATCCAATGGACACGTGTTATAAGCGACTAAACAGTCACTCTCTTGGGTCATGAGAATCCTCGTGCAAGATCACTTTCTTTCACGCAATAAAAATTTCCTTTACCTTTATTGACGAAATCGATACTTTTGTCTCTTCGGACGTAACGTTTAATAACATTTGAACTGTGAACCCTCGAAATTTTTGATCAGTTTGACAAAATTCAAAAGTTATGATTAGATTCTTTATCGTGATCTTGTTCTTGGTTTGCGATGAAATTTTTTTCTTCTATGTCAATTTCAATCCTTTTCTTTGAGAAAGTTATTATTATGTTTGTATAATCATTCGCTTGCTCTTTTATGATTGATTCTTCTGTTACGGTTACAAATGGGATTCTTTTAATTAGGCATTGGCCTCTAGATTCTCAGAGAAGCCCCTTCCTGTCTACACTATCAGAAATCCTGTACTGATAGTCACGTTTGACGATCTCCAAGTACGTCTTCTAAAGACTCGTCCCGACGACGTACGAGAGCAATTTACCGAGGCTCCGCTGACGAGACATTAAACGGGTTTATTTACGAGGTATCTTCAAAGCGAGGGAAAAAAGAAGGTTATCGCCATTACTGTTTGCTGAAGGAGTCAAGAGGCTTATCTGGCAATGGCGTGATTCTAGAAAAATATAATCACGTACCGTCAGGCAGAACTCACGAAAATGTAAAATGAGACGGAAGCAATTAGGAACGTGAAAATGGAAATAAACTAAGGAAAAAAGAGAAAGTATAAGGTCAATAAAGAAACAAATGCTCAAATACGAAAGTATACAAGTCTTATTTAATTAGTCTCCATCTCGTATATATGTACAAAATAAAATGTTGTTTACCGTGTTTATAAGTCTTATGTGTTTCCTTCATTGCTAAAGGAGGAGGCTCGACCTTGACAAGGTCGGACAGCACGTTTCACAATGAGTCGATGATGAAGTTCAAAATCGATACTTGTTATCTATAGAACATAGCGATATACGTGCGACATAGGCGTCCCGAGGCAATGAGCTATATGTATATATATATATATGTACAATTTAAATAATTAATGTAAAATAAATACTCTTTCTCTCGGTCACGCGTTTATGCATCACAAAATCACAGTCACACTTAGGTACTTGGTTCACGGATGGCCACTGCTTTTTTTACTATGTACTTTTTCTTAATTTCAGAGAGAGAAAGAGAGGAAAAGAGTGAGAAAGATGGATTAAGACAAATTCTATCCTCTACTGTTCTACGATTTTCTACCATGAAGTGTTTAGTTGGGGATTAGAATCCTCCGAACTACTTAAATACACCACACTCTGCTCGACTAAAGACGAGTGCGCGGAAATGTCGAATATCTATGTGTTTCTCTCTTGCTCTCTCTCTCTCACTCTCCCGTTTTGTCGCGCGAGTAATTTCATACGTGGAAGGAGAAGATCAGCGAATTCGGGTAGGATACGTTCACCAATATTCATTTAAGATTAAATGTTTGAGCGCCTTAAAGCCGACAACCCTTTACGCACCCGGGTACGGATTAAAGTGGTTAACTGATATTCACTTGGCAGTCTCGATATTACACAGATTCCCTCAAATTCCACTATGTATGAATTGCTAGCGACTCTTCAATCTTTCAATAATATTTTAACGATCCTTTCGTAGTGGCCGATCCGCCTATGTCGCGATTCCAACAGAAAGGATTCACGCGGCTAATTGTGGCGGTAGCAGTTGCGGGGGTCGCTGCTGTTGCTGCACCCTCGGGGCGAGTACCGGCAGCAGGCTGACTCTCAATGGAGCCGGTGCTACTTGTGGAAGAGGTCCGTGTATACCATTGCTCGCTGGCAATCTATCTCTGGCGTGACGTTTAACGTGCTTGGCCAGATGATCGCTGCGCATGAATCTTCGTTGACACACGGCACACACGAACTTCTTCTCTCCAGTGTGCGTTCTTTTGTGTCGCGAAAGTTCATCGCTGCGTGAAAATCGCCTTCCGCAATCCTCGTAGGGACACGGGAATGGTCGTTCTCCGGTGTGCGTTCTCGTGTGTGCTTTCAGGTGAGAAGACTTGAAGTAATTCTTTCCACATCCAGGATGCTCGCACTCGTAAACTCTTCTACGCGCTGCTGGCTCCGGTGCAGTGGTCGTGGTGGCAGTGCTTTGTGCCGTTACTAATAACAAGGGTGTACGCGGTAGTACGATTGGTGAACCCAACAATCCTGCCACCATAGTGATTGGTGCTGGCTTTGGTGCTAATGGTTGGAGCTTAGGCTGGCAATTCTCGTGGTCCGTATTCTTGCTGTTCATAATGACCTCTTCCTTGCGTAGGTTCATCTTGAATTTTAAACTCCTCAAGATGTTTCCCTGGTCGTGATGAATTTGTGTGTCGTGAATCGGGACCGTTGGAGGTGCTGGCTGAATCTTGATTCGCGGTATCGTGTCGTTGCAAAAAATTATATTTGCAGGACTGCAGGTACCGTCGCGATTGGCACGCATTATAACCGAAGCTCTTGGTGGCTCGGGACTTGGTGGTGGTGTACCGTCCAGTAGGAGCTGAAAAAAAAATAATTAAAATTTACTTAGATAATGTCATTAGATAATTTTGATAACTATTTAATTAATTAATTGAAAATATGAGGGGTACAATTTATTTAAATATATATTTACCTTTGCCAGCTCACATTGTTCGACGCATCTTCTCTTCCGGGGTGGCTCATCCTCCTCGGAGTCAGATGGTTGTGGTGTTGGAGGTAAATCGGGCCTGCTGGCACCATCTACGTGGATCTTTGGACCCGACTTAACAATCTCCTTTTGCAATAGTTTCTCACCCAACAGTGCTGCAACGCTGAATGACGATTGTAGAGGTTCGACCTGAAGAACAAAGAGCATGAAAATTAAATTACCGGTAACACTCGTTCAAACGATCATTCAAAGTCCCACATCAAGAATGACTAAGTGATCTTTCGACATAGCGAAACATGGTGAATGTTTTTAAACGTGAAAAAAAAGTGCCGGGAATTGAATGTGGGTCATGGAATAAAATAATCCCACTAGAAAACAAAAATTTCATGTTATAACGAGACACTGGTCATTCACGTACGTTATCTATCCTGGTGTCGAGTACAACAATGGAAATGTCACACTTAAGCGCAGCAGTTGCAATTTATATTTCGCGGGCACCGGACAATAGGCGGTAATGGCGCTACTTTTAATTTCGCACGGCCCGCCGTTCTCTTGCGTTATATCCAAAGTATTTCCGTTTCTTTCCCATCGTTTATCTATCAACTGCGTACTTACGTGCACTTGCTTGAGTTGGGGTGAGGCTGGTGGCGATAGAGGCACTGGAGCCACGTCCATTGTGCTGCTTTGAAAAAATACAAATTGCTTCGAACGCAAGAAAGAAGCTTGTCTTGCGCAGAGTATAGAACCTGCTCGTTGAGCGGCTCGGAGCGTAATGAAGCTTTCTCACGTCGGGGTGCACGATGTGTTGTTGTGGGCTGTGTGAGTGATCATGCGGCGTGCGGTCGATGAGCCAATAGCATCTAGGGGCTCGCCCGTCCGGACCAATCAGGAGTGGGCCGTCAGTTGGTCGCCGCGTGATCAGCAGCGTGCTGTTCACGTGCTCGGAGTCTGACTGAGGCCGTGATCGTGACGTCAGCCTGCGTGGCGAGCGGTCGATACGTCATGGCGTCACGGCGCGCCCCGAGCGTCATGCAACTTGCCCGACCCGTGCCTCTTCCAGTGGGGAGCCCCCCTCCATAAGGAGTATACTACCAACGTCCGAATGCACTCCTCCCGACCTCTTCTCGAGGATGGTTCAACGACGAGCCTCCGAATTCCTATTTCGTCTCGTACTCTGCTTCTCCTTCTCGTGTGTACCTGCTTTTTTAAAAAAAGAATTCTTTTTATTGCTTTTCATTCTACAAGCTCACCTCGCGAGAGCGACAGAGACCTTACCGCTCTCCTTGTTTTCTCCCGTTTTACATGGACACTTGGCTCGGTGCATGGTGCGCCAAAATCTTGAAACCGAGGTCGGCCGGACGTTGAATTTTCGACGGGAAGCATTCTGGCGCAGTCTGCAGTTAAATATACTATATCAGCCGCCCACCTTGGCACGTTGCGCGTACGATCTCTCTTGGGAGAAGACGCGTGGGGCACCTCTTATTGAACCTGGACCTCCGTCATGGGTCTTGCGTTTCCTTGAAAAATTTTAGAGGCTCGCCTTGTCAATTAGCCTGTCTTGTACTTTCGGCGTATTCCTATTGCAAGACATGCGTCGAAGGAGTGCCGCTTTTCGAAAGCTTGTTTAGTCACGCGAAACCGTATGTAACGCACTGGACTCGAGTCGTCATCGTTGTTTTTATAAATCTGTCTACATACGGAGTATACCGTATCTATACCTTAATACACTAGGAAAAGGAAAATGCCGTTATCGCTTGCTTTAATCAGCAAGCTAAATTTATCTTTGCTTAATCATAAAAGAAAACTAATGAAAGAGAGCGGAAGTTTCCATTAAATAATTTCTAATTACATTACTTGAATTTTTTTCATGGGAAAATCAGCAATTCTTCGCCCATGAACCCCTCCCTCCTCCCCCTCGCGGAATAAGAAGTACACCAGAGACAAAAAAGCCGATCCGATACCAAGAACCCGCATCGTTCTTGATATCTGACCCTGGTAAGATTCCTACCAGCTGACCCAGTTTTGCGCTGGTGTAACCTGTGGGCCCCCCTAGAACCAAAATGTAATATAACCAATTTTATCCAATTGATCGATAATCTCGAGTCTCAATTGAACCTACCTCGTTAATAAACACACGCGCCCAATCATTCGAGTTTCTTTCACGTAGACACCGATTGATCCACGCCACGAATTTAATTATATTAACCAATCAAAAAAGATTTCGCGATATAAATTTTTAGAATATTGACAGCACGAAGACAGCTGATTTATCAAGAAAGAGCCTTTTATCAATGATAGACACTAAGTATTTATGAAAATTGAATACTCATTATTAAATCACGATGCATCACCGATGTATTAAATTTGTTAAACAATGAAAAATATTTGGAGGAAACTCATGAAAATTCTCGTTTTTTTACTTTTCCGATATGCAAGCAGTTCATGGGGCAACGTCAACAGGTTATAGCTATGACGCTTAGACAACTCCCGTTATTCAGTCGGCAGACTGACAGTGCATTCATGTATTTCATTTACATCGTACGGACTATATTTATGCAGCTTGTACTTCGATCTATACCGAGAGAACGTGAGAATAGAGTTATTCATTGATAATGTACGTTTTCATGCGCACCATAACCTTCCACTGGAACAGTGTGCGCATGCGCGCCCGTCATAATTTCACGATATGATCAAAGAGATAATAAAATTCAAGAATAGTGATAATCACCTTATGTAATTAGACAGATATTATCGTGTCTCAATATTTAAGTATTATCTATCACTATCTATATACTTGTAGACAGGAAATGTATTAAAAACTTTTTTGACAACTGTGCTTACTGCCCGGAGAACGACGGTAGGCTCATCAGCCAATGGACTCGTGATCAAACATTAGTATGTACGTCAGTGTGTTTCGTATTTCTTGTTATCGTGATTTCATTTTACTTGGTTGGGGAGAAAAGCCTTTTAACACGTTTTCTAGAAGCTAAGAAATTGCGTGTCTTTATTAGGAAAGACTGTACGACTATTGTGTATACATAGATATGTACAGTGTGGTATTGTGGGCACGCTATGCTAGGCCTTAGATAAAATGATGAGAATTCAAATGTCTATAGAGGATTTTTATTAATGCGTGATAGTGTATAAATAGACCGTAGTATAATCTAATATTACTACTGACGTGTTTTAAGTATCTCTATTCAATCTGGTCGTTGCGTCTCGACAATTAATTCGAGGCCGGTTATTATCGATGTTTTCGATGATCGAACATGAAACACCACGAGAGGCTAAAAGCGGGGTCGAATATTTTTCTGGAAAAGAACAGACAGTCCCGCATCTATTCCGAGGTCAGAGTATGGCGCGAACGTTCCTCGTGTCACGTATAGAAAAATGCATGCCTTCGCGACGTACTCACTATCACGTAGACAGATATTCATACAGTATCATATTATTAGCGACACAGAAATTTTTGTCGAAGAAAAACAATTGCCAAACGGCACGTTGACGCTGCACTGAGGTAGAATACTTTTAATATTTTCCCGAAAGAAACGTTAGGAATTGCTTCTCGTTTTAACAATCATAATACGAGAATGTCGTTTGAATTGTTCGCAAAAATCAGTCATCCTGTCAGAATGCGACAGTGCTGCGACATTCGTACGACGGCCATTATCGGTACTACGTTCTGTAACGGAGAAAAGCTGTGCTATTTTACTCTGAACACGTGCTCGCTGCTACGTCCAGGAAGAAAATTTATCTACCAAGCTAGATCCTTTATCGGACACCTCGCACGCGTTCCCTGTCGATAAATCGACACCGTGTAAATCTCGTAGATTTATTGTGAACTGCACTCCGTTCTTCTACGCTAGTAATGGCACATTCAGCTAGAAGGGTACGCTTCCAGTATATACGGAGATATTATGGATAGCGGACGCTGTGAATATTGTGGTTCAGTATTTTTATTGTATTTACGAAAACACGAGAAGATCTAAACACCATGCCAAGAATTTTCTCTCGTATATCTATTGAATAATAATACTGTGTTTTCTTTGTCCCGATGAGAAAGTGACTCATTACAGGTTATTGGACGTCACGCGTCGCTCCAAAACTGGAGTTTGCCGCGACGTCGGCGTTAATGGCAAGGTGAATAACAACACGTGTAGTAATACAGATGAGATCTGTATAAAAAATTGTATGTCCATTTTTTAAAACTTAAATTTTTACTCAGAAGGTTATAAAGCTAAGATTCAAGATTCTGTTATTTTTCAGTAAAATTTAGATGATCAACAATAATTCCAGCCCAAATTCAAATAGATCATCATCAGGTTTCCATCCTAGATTTCCCATCGTTTGGTGGCTCCGTCGTTCTGTTAGATTGGTGAGTGGAAAATTTCACGGTTTGGAGGTCGAGTCTGCTTGTGGCTCTGTGGATCGTTTAAACGCGGCATTGGATCGAAACATGTCATTGTACGAATCAATGCCAAGCCCTTTATATATTTAAACGAGTGTACGTGCAATATGAATGACAAACATAAATCGAAAGGGTTCGATTTGTTTTGTAGACATTATTGGATGCATAGGTTCTATACATATTTATATTAATATCACGTGGTTGCAGTAGGTTCTAGTACACAAACACGGTTAATGACTGAATGATTTGATATAACGTATTCCAGGCAGTAGACTCGTATTGTCCGAATGCTCTGACGTGATTTTCACTCGGTGAATCAATTATTTGCAGCGAATATTTATTGCAGATGCAGTTTGGCCATCGCACAGCTTGGTAAATACACGAGTGTTTCATTATGACTGAACTCTTTATGTTTTGGATATCCTGCGGTTGGGAGGGAAATGATTTCAATCGTGATACACATTGATTCTTACGTGTTATATATGGAAAACTGTTTGTTGATTTAAAAGTGAAAACAATGACAGTTAAACATCGGTTCGTCAAATATTATTTATGGTGACTCGTCATATAGATTATTTAGTATAATAAAATATAATAATTCTTTTAATGACTTTATAGCATTCTAGTTTCCTGATATGAATCTATCATGTGGACTGATACATTTGTTAATACAGCCTAACATGTATTTACCCTTGATCTTTGCCAAATATCTCTGATTATTTTTCTGTTAATTCTAATATTTCTGTGAGCATTGATGTCAAAACTTTATCACAATTATCAGATGTCAGTTATGACGATGAAAGATCTGTATTATTCATGTACCGACAATAGATTTACCGTTTGGACAAGTATGCAAATCTTTAAATGCCTTACCGACTGATTTATTTCTGTATTTATCATAGAACATGAGAAATCACAGTCAATTCATTGTTAAAATCTGTCCATTGAAAGGCAGGGCTCTAGAACCCTAGTACGGACGAAAACCCGTTAGCAACATGGGAATTGACTTTACCATTATACCCGTCCATGCGCTTATACATCCTAGCCATACAATATGTTTCACTCTTCGTCCGCAGTCTCGGCATAGATTGCGCTAGTAGACTGAAGCAATTCTCAAAACGTCGATAAAACTTAGGCTATCTTGTTAGTTACATGTTTAGTCTATTCTTCTAAAAGCTGTGCATTTTCTGTTCCAAAGGAATGCAATAACATAATTCAAACCAAGAGGTCTCCGCTTTCTAAGTTTTTGTGAATTTTAATATTTTTAATGAAACTAATGAAATTTGAATACAGAAAAGTTCGTAGGATATGCGATCCATAATTATTGTAATTATAACCACATCAATTCGTTACCCACTCTCTACTACAGCAAGTGGTTTCTTCTCCGTCGATAAAATCGTCATAAAATCTGTTAAAGGGTACATCGACGTCAATGTGGGAGGAGTCAATCCCTACCACAATACCACCACTCCTCCTCTCGAAGTCATGCCGAGTAAAAGGTGGGGGGTTGTTTAGCATCGGGTTTGTTTAGTTGCCCGCTGACAGCGGTCGAAGGACGGTTGTATGTGCGTGTGTGTCGTCGATACCGACAGCCGGTTTAAAGAATAGTTAATGAAAACGTCGCGGGTAAATTAGTATAAAAGGATCGGCGAAGTTCGACGTGGAACAATAAAGACAAGGCGTGATGCATAAGTAGTATCGTGCTGTGTGAATTAATACGTCGCGCGTAATAAAAGCAAATGAAACGATAGGGTGATTAATCAATTATAAGAGAGAAGTAGAGAAAAACAAAAACAGAAGATCGACTGCCAGTGTTCCGGTGTTCCCTTACAACAGTGCTACTGGTTGTTACACTTGTTGCCTCGAGAGTCGGTTCGTTCGTGTTATGTGGGCTTATGTTGAGGTTACCGTTTCGCGCGAGTCCAGTTGTGTTCCTCGCTGACGAGAATGTCGTCGCTGCTGGTTTGGTGATGGCAGAGCGAAGAGGAGGATGTCACGCCGCAAGCAAAGCAACCCGAAACCACTGAAACGTGAGTCAGCCAAGAGAACTTTGTCTCTCTCTCTAACTTAACAATAATATTTCTGTCTCTGTCGCGCACGTGTCGATCTTACCGAGTGCCCTGACAATTTACGTCTCCCGGTGTTCCAGGTTAGTCCCGTCAAAGCTAGTCTCCATTTTGATCAGCTGATCGCTTTATGTCAATGCACCACGTGACTCTAGTACGAATACAATATGCAGTATCCTGATGCTTCGTTCGCGGTACGCTGATAAAATTATTCATCAATTAATCGGGTACTGGCTGGTACTTCCTGGCAGTGACGTAAGCGAACTGGATGCCTTAGAAATGAAGTAAAAACAACTGCCGACATTAATCGAACACGTATCGCGATTAGCTGCAGATTAAAAGTCGGGTACTTTCCACGCGATGCCATTTCTGCTGGTAGTCACGTATGTACAGTTCTTTACAGAAGAAACCGGCTTTTCATAATTACATAGGTCCGTACGCGTCAGTAGTAACGATTGAGTAGAGCTGCGCTGACTGTACCTAGCTTTGACTCGATCCTCAGTGCGAAGCACGTGGTCCCCCAAAAAATTCCCACGTGTCACACTTTCACGTGACTCGCTTCCTGACGAGCTCGGCGAATTTACGGTACTTTCCGAAGAAGCTTCCGGTACCTCGCCAGACTGACTAAATCGTTGCGCATTTACGTAAATGGTTGCTTGTGCTTTTTACCTACGTCATCTGCTTTTCTCTCGTAGCGCCCCCCGAGTCTCGTGCGATTTCTCGCCTGACTGTCCACTTTCCCGCTCCTGCGCGCTGCTCCCTTTCAATTGCAAAATCATTGGAAATGTCCCAATTACGTGTTATCGTGTTATCGCGCGATAACTGCCAACGTCCGATTCGCACCTTCGCATCTCGACGTCAACCGGAACCGTTAGATGCATCGAGCACTCGACGCCTATTAGTCTGCCATTCATGAGTTCGCTCGACTCTACTCAATTAGCCCTGCTACTAATTGGCCGTCATTTTCACGTCAGCCGACGTCATTCCCAGACACGTGAACGTGTTACCTATTGACTCCATTTCCCTTTTTTTACGGTTCTCACGATTTTGCCCGATCGCACTGTATCCTCATTATTTATAAGAATTAACAAGAGTACCAGTCCGTTTCGCAATCGCGATCATATGCTGAGTGGTCGGAGAGGATCTGTCAAATTTGACAGCTGTCACGTGACTGACCTCCACTCGTCAGTCACACGTGACAATGCTTCAGCAAACAACTCCTGACTACCAACCTATCAAATTCTATTTGTCGACCTGATGCATTTGTCTTTCCGAGCAAAGATCCCTTAAAAATCCTACATTTCATCACTACGCACGCAAAGAGCCATAAGCCTGTCTCTGTCGCACTCGCGGACATGGGAAAAAATTGTATTCGTTAAAAATTCCTTCACTCCGCTCGATCCGCACAGCATCGGTAATCTCTCGTTACGAGTGCTCCTACTGCTTTTCCACACGTTTCACCAATACCCGTGTCAGAATTCCTTTTTACCCATTAAACGCACCGACCGTCCTCTTTTGTTTCATATTCACGTGCGCGCTTTTCATTCGCGGACGTTCGCGTTGTTCCCGGCATGTTCGCAGGACGTTGCGCGAGCGGTATGGCTGCGATGACAGTAATAAAGCAGATAGACAGGTGGTGGTAAAATATCCCGAGACTTGGTTACATGGAGGGGGGAGACGGCACGTTCGGTGTGTACTCTGCGTGTGACTCTGTGAATGGTGTATCGGCTCGGGGATCAACGATACGGGGGATAAGGGCACCCTGCGGCGAGCCAGCAATCACCCCCCGGCGCGCGCGCGAGCGTCAAATTAATAACCGATGATTTTATAGAATGCTTTATTGAATCGTGTTCCCGGTAAATAATATCACTGCACACAATCGGATAGGCCGCGCCGCGGCGCTCGTTGCCGTTTCCATCTGCGCTAATGGTAACAAGCGGGCCGCGCCTACGGTATATATATATGACTCAGGCCTCGACTCTCCCAACACGATCCTCGCACAGCCCGCGCAACATCCAGGGAATACCTGGTCCAATCATATTTGGATATTATTTGCCGGCGCGCATACGGACTAGCGATAATATGTCGTTGGGGCGAATTTTTAATCGGCTCTACGGAGGCTTCGTATAACGACCTGCGATCTGGGGTAGGGTTAGGTAGGCCGAGCTTCGCTCTTGGCCTTATTCAATTTTATCTATACTCCTCTTAGCGTCCTTATTTCTCAGGTAAAGTAGTTGGCAACGGAGTCCGAGCACGCAGATGTCTCTCCGCGCCTTTCGAAGGCCTCAGGACTCAAGCCGGCTACGCAAGGAGACAACTATCGCGCCGCTGATCTCGCCTAGTTAGACCCCCTTTCTTCGTAGCGCTTCTTCTTCTTCTTCTTCTTCTTCTTGCTGTTCCTGTTGTCGTTCCCGGGCGCTCTTGCTCGTAGCCGTTGTCGCCGTTGTCGTTCACCCACTACCGTT
Organism: Cephus cinctus; assembly: GCF_000341935.2. NCBI lineage: Eukaryota > Metazoa > Arthropoda > Insecta > Hymenoptera > Cephidae > Cephus > Cephus cinctus. The sequence continues at coordinate 16,805 of NW_014333453.1, forward strand.
CTTGGTCGCGCACTCGGTACCCTCGTCCTTCCTTCCTTCCTTTACGGCGCGCGATAGCAGCGCAGAAGGGAGCGCGAGGCTCGTAAATACACGCGCGGGGCCCTCGTCGCCCGGAGGTAAAGGGGCTAAGGGCGAGCCTACAAATTGCTACACCGCATTGTGGTGTCACTCCAGGCTGCTACGACACGGCCCTGGCATCGCTGGAATGGTGTCTGCGCGCCATTCCTCCTACCTACCTCTACCTACCTATCTGCCTACCTACCTTTACCCTACTCCTTCTTCTTACGATTCCTCGTCTTATTTCTTACTCGCTTCGCTACCTTCATTGCCCTGCTTCTTACTCCTTTCGGTACCACCCCTCATCTTCCCAACCCGAAACACCTGTCGACGTGTAAACACGGCTTTGCGATTCATAGATCTCGCACACGAGTTTTCACACCGAAACTGGCAGATTCATTAGGACGACGGACCACCAAGAAGCGGCTGGCCGTGGCTCTAGACCGACCGTAGCTACGTAGCTGTCAGGATCCAACATGGCCACCGTGCATATGCGACTTACCGCCAATTTCGTAACGGCATATCGTCCGATTACGCTCAATTATTCAGAGTTAGACGAAACGCATCGATAAGGCCTTATCGCTGGTTTTCCGGCAGTCCCGGATCTCCACCTTTACGGGACGCGTCCCGGTAATGTCGATTCCTTCACGAGAACGGAAACTCCCAGGCGCAAACGAACGTGAAATCCTCGCGGCAGTGCATATACGATCGCCGCGCACTCGTATCCACGTTATTCACCGTTGTCCATGGCTGCAGCCGTTTTAGGGCCTACGATAGGACGCAGATTAGGTAGCCGCGGCTCTGCGTTTTCTCAGCTCTTCAGATAAGACCAATGATCAAGCTTTATACTCTGCCAAGGGTAGCTGTACCAGTCTCCCCTCTCTCCTCCTGCTATCGGGATGGACCGTCTGCGATGCTGGCTTCCTTCCTTTACCCTATACCTCTCTAGCTCTCCGCTTGGCGCGTTTCCTCTTTCTCTCTCTCCGTCGTTCATCCATTCGCCATGCTCCATCCTCGTTGCACGCGTATTCTATCCTCACTGCGATCCACGAGCGTCGCTCGTACGGCCATACAGATCCACACGTGTCCCATGCTTATATGTTGTCTTACCCGTGCAGACTATACCTGTATATCCTAAGCTTTAGGTATGCGCCAGGGTCTGGCATGCGAGGCCTCCAAATATATCGCTCATTAGTGCTAACTGATCGGAACTGAACGCGTTCCTCGTGTCTCGCGAGCGACAGACGCGAGGAGACGCGCGCCACTCACTGGTCCAGATCTCATCTCGACTCTTGCACCGTGTACGTATAGGTTTCGGGAAACGGTCTTAAATTTTTCTTGGTCTTGGATTTATTTTTTTAAAAATTGTTTGCTTCGAAAAAAAATCACGGATGCTGCACGGAAAAGACGAGCGAAGATCATACTCGATCGGATAAATAATCTCAAAGAATCTTCGTGCGGCTTAGAGTCCGTTCGGTAGATCGTGGAATCTTCAACGTGGCTTAGTCTCTTTCGCTCGGTATCCTTTGTGACAGTTTTTTTTTTTTTCCCCCTTGTACCTAGTTAACCAAATGAGGTATCTCCGTCGGTGTTTACCCAGTAAATATAACCGGAGCAATTAGGTGTACATGCCCCGTATAACACGGAGTAGCGTGCTTGTACGCGTGCCAGTGTTTGTCCGGCTAAATAAGATATTACTGTGTTCCAAAGTCAACATAACGAAATGCCTCTTGTTTGTTATCTTTCCTAGACTATCTGTATACCTATACGCGCACTGTAGGTACTGTCGAGATTTACTCACTAGCTGTTGATGCTGACAGACAAAATATTGGAAATAAAGAAAAAGCGCACGATGCCATGGAAGACGTAGGCTACGTGGAAGGGACATCCCTGCGCACCGGTGCACGTCACTGATTACCTCAGAGTCTTGGCCAGGGTCAATGATAGTGAGTGACCTGAAGGTGTCTCCAGGTACACGTATATTGCAGTTATATACATATATCTCGAAAGAGACTCTAGTGTCACGTTTTAAGTACCGTCGACACGTACGCCGCTTCTCGGAATGTACATTACTCGGCAGAGGCCAATGTATTAGCACCGACACGTCCCGTAACTCGATTCCTCATTGATAAATAATAATCAATCGGCAATCACGCCTTATCCCTATGTACGTATACATAGGCGGTTATTCACGGCAAAACTACCAGCTGAAATTGGCCGCGAATCTATGACTCAATGAATCGGAGCAGAGTCGCGTCGTTAGAGAAACGAAAGTTAACGTCGTGGCATTGCTAGGATCATGAATTTCACGTTCTTTAATTTTTTTCAATCAAGGCAACACTGGGCCACCCTGGCTCGGTCAACAGAACCGTTCGAATCGCATCTAACTTCAGGCGATACGCGTCTGCCGCGAGTGACCCTGCGCATGTGCCTTGTTTAAATAAATTTTCTTAGGTAGGTAGGATTCTTCGATTCGGAACGCGGTTCGACGTACCGGGGAAAGGTGCATGGGAAATTGACGAAAATCGCAGTGACGCTGGATTGTTTCGAGATTGGATGGGAATGAGAATAAAAAATATTTTTAAAGTCGCAGCGCGCATCGGAATAATACGTCGGTCGCACTGGGGATCGCGGGACGCGTCGCAGCGGGAGACGGATGCGTAGTTGGGATTGCACCGAGGGACGATGCACTTTCTTGAATACGCGTAACCCGTCCTGTGCATTATTTCATCTCCGGCACCTTGATCTTCTGCTCTTTGGTCCAGCCAGCCTCTTTCCCAATTATCCCTCGAGCCGCCCTTTATACGCGAATTCAATGATCTCGTTGCATCTTGGGAAAGTGCATCTCGCCCTCGTGTACGCGTACGTGGCTGCTGCCCCCCTCCCCTCCCCCCTCCCCCCTCCCACCGGCACCTGCATACGCGGGGACCCAGCAGAACGGACGTAGCGGCCGCTCTAGTCTTGCGGCGCTCTGGGACTCCGTGCGGGTCCGCGCATCGACATGCAAACTCGATCTTATCGGAGATATTAGCAAGCATGTCGGCTGGCGAACGTAACCCGAGGCACCGTGGGCTCTCGGAGGTACATTTTAAGGCGAGTCCTACGTTATCGCGCGTGAATCTCTCACGAGAACTACTGTCTTCTGCCAAGTTAAGACGCCCGGTTGTAGCAGCGTCGGGGACCGCCGCGACGGACGCCTAACCTGTGTAAACGGCTGGGAGTCCCTTTGTATACGAATTGTTGTACGAAGAAGTCGGCAGAATCCTGGGATAATCGGGGCTTCTGGATATGCGCGGGGGGGTTGTTTTGGAATTATTTTTTTCAAATATTTATCTGACAACAGGGATTCCGTAGGATGAAGATACGTGGGAATGTCTTTCTAAGGTGAGAGACGCATTCGGCGCTGGGTTGACTTTCCGGGACGGTGAGTCAAAAAGTGACGGTATATAGGGGTTGCGGAGGGGCTGGGCAGGAAGGGTAGGGTGGCGAACTGAACTGGGGCGTGTTATCATTCGCGAACGGTATCAGCCTCCGCATCGTCTGGGTTGCCCGTTCCTTCTCTTTCTCTCTTTCCTCACTCTCCTTGAGCCTGACTCCCCCCTCCACCCCCCTCTTGAGCATTCGCTGAGTGACGTTACATACCTTGAACGAGGGAGGCGCGTGTGTACGTACGTATGTATGTACGGGGGGATATGCACGCCATACGCGTACCACTGTGGTACACGTGCATGTGCATGGAGGGAAGGGAGAATACTATCTGCTTAAAAATCGTCTGCATGCCGCTCACTTGGTTCCATTCGCGGGGGCCATCGCGTCCGGCCTTATGCATTCCGTTTCAGGCGGGTTCCAGCCTTTCCTCTCTCGTTCCTATTTCATTCTCCCTCAGGATTCTCCTTCTTATACTCTGTCCTCCTTCCCTCCACCCCCGCCGCCAGGCGCGCACCTCCTCGTCCCCGTGTTGTGGATACAGCACGTCGAGACGGCATTATCGCGACTCCTGATCGATTTTGAGGATTCACCCTTTTCTTGGAGGTTTTTTCTTTTCTCGTAGTCAAATCAGGCTCGATGACGCGTCGCGACGCAAAGGTGCAAAGGTGCAACAACGCGGACGCGTCTGTCGGGACGGGAGCCGACTCTTCGCTAGTGAACTCTGCATAAGTGAACTCTACGCGATGTGGACCAGGTGGATTGTCCTTGGCTTGGTTTCGCCTGACTCTTATAACTCCCGTTGATCTCGCTAGCTCCGGCGCTCCGGACCACTTGCGGATCCTGGGACCGTTCGGGATCACCGCAATCTGCTGGCTGCCGCAGATTGGCCGCGATTCGGGGCGTACGCCCCTACGTCGTTTCTTCTCTTATCGTCGATCAGTGCAATATTGTAGGGCGCCCGGGTGCCTACAGATCTGATATCCTTTCCCACCTTCGGTATGATCTATGCCTCTTCGCGTGGTTTTCGTCCACGTAGCTTGGCTTTTATCGCCGTGGCCCATTCTCCGATAGTACGGGGATGATCTCTCGTGCTGGTGTAGAACATGACCTTGCGACCTTATCGCTCATATCCGCTCCTGGGACTTTCGGTTAGGTAGATTATTAGCGGGGTCCTCGAGCTATATGGATTATGGGGTCAGGTCTCGCGGTGCTTGATGGAAGGGGACCTAGAAGAAAAATGGTACCGTCCTACGGGATGTTGGGAACTTCCTGGACCACGCTGACGACGGGGATCATCACCGCGCGTCCTGTACCAAGAGGCATAACCACAGAGAGGGAGGAATTCTGTTGCTGAGGTTCGATGAAATATGCACGCGATTCAGGCGGGATAGTGCGCGGGTAACCTTATGTAGGCATGCCGAGTGTGTGTTTATGCGGCGTGGGGTGGCGGTGGGGGTGGTTGGGGGTGGAAGGAGGGGGGCTTCGAGGGATGAGGCTGCGATAGAAACGAAGGGAAAGACGAGAAAGGATGGAAAAGGGAGAGAGACCGTTATCGGCAAATCCTCCGTTGCCCAGCAGAGCAGAGAGAGAGAGAGAGAGAGAGGAGAGAGGAGAGAGGAGAGAGAGGGTGGACGAAGAGTGGCCGCAAGAAGAATGCTCACAATGCTGTAATTTCAGTGTTTGATCTTCCCATCTCTATGGGGCCGAGTGGTATTATATGGGGATGCCGTTTTATTTTACCCGCATTATTATTCCGTTGAAGATCGCGCGCTGATCCGTTCGCCAAGGCAAACTCTCCGCGCGCCTTATTTATGGATGGATTCTCTTTTAACTTTCGTTCTCTTCGCTTCTTTCTCTCTTGATCTCCCTCTTTCTTTTTAATCCTCCTTCCCTGCCTTTGTCTATATTCATCTCTCTCTCTCGATCTCGTCCGATATAAAGATACATACTGTCGTTCAAACAATGATCTGACGACACCCCCGCCCCCCGTCCTCCTCCTCCTCCTCCTCCTCTTCTCACCCCTTGATTCTCTTCTCGTCACCACTATCGATATAATTCTATAGGAACAAGACAAGCGCACCTAATGTACATAAATATTTGACTTCCACCTCGTCTTCACGAGAAACTGAACTTCGCCAGTCGTTCGCCCAACGCCGCGACCAGTATCGCCTCCATCCGGTCTCAACTCTTTTTACTACTTATATCAAACGAGCGATAGAAACTTTCCTCTCATCGTTCATTAACTCTTATCGTCGACCAGTCGAGCATCGTATCGGTATCAGCCAGAAGACTTCGATCGCTCGTTCCACGTATAACACGATGGAACGGTTCTTCCCTCAACTTTTCTTAGGTCCACCGTAGCTAGACCCGAGTCCAGGTACAGATCGGCGAATCGGTCCTCGCAAGAGTTCGAGGCTCGAGGGTTCACGGCCGAATGAAATTTTTCCAATTCCTGGCAATGATCTCGTCGCAGTTTTTCGCTTAGCGAAATCTACCGTCTCTCTGTGTATACGGACTCTCTCGGCGATTGCATTGTTGTCTTGTCCGGCGGAGATCACCGCGAGGGTATCGGCCTTCCCGATATATCGTGTGGATGTGTATAGGCGTTATAACGCGTGTGCTCTTTGTACGGTGGGCGAAATCATTCCCGCGAGCCAAGACGTACGAGATGCCGTCCGTCAATACTGGTGGATGAGAGGAGGTCCTTATCGGGACTCGGTAGTCGCCGGCGGCGACTGCGTGATCGAAGCTACGCGAGAAAACACCAATTAACACTGATTCGCATTGAAAAACACTTTATCGTTATCCGCAATAAGTGCGAGAGTACCCGCTTACTCGTCCCGCACCTGGTGCCGGTTATAGGTACTTGTAAGAGAACAACAAAATTTAAGCGCAACGACGACGACGGTCCCGGCTCTGATCCAGGGGATAAGGATTTGAGAATCGGCCGTGTAAATTCACCAGGTTGGATCTACCTGCTGTTAGACTCCGTAATGCCCACTTCCTGGAGCCTCTTCGAGGAAGTCGAATAGCTCTCGCTGAGCTGCCTTCGAACTCTGAACTTGTTGGGTGTAATGAACTAACCTGGTGGGGATTCTCTTGGTCACCCTTACCCGCGCGGAATCACCCCTGGGCAAATCACCCCGTCGATTCACCTAGCTCGGCTCCCGGCTGTCAACAGGTGGCCGTAGAGATACGCCTTGCCACCACCCGGCATTCCCGTCCGATAGTAATATTATAGCATTAAGAACTTTTCGTGGTCGTCACGTCCGTTATCTCTATTTGTGTCTTGGCGAACAACTATATGTATATGCGTAGATTTGTCAGCGCGCCATAAGTCATCGGAACTGATCGATCGGGCGAATATCGTGAAAATTCCATGGTGATTTCGCTAGTCGAGGTTATCGTCTGTCTGGATGACTGCCGATTCTAAGGGTGAACGTTATTGCTATGTGAGATAGCCAAGAGATGACGTGACACGCGCATGCGCGATAGCCGAATACGTCCAAGTGAGTTCGACGTCAATATATACGTATACAGTATAGGGATAGCTATATGTATGTATATTTAGGTTAGGACGGACGTTTTATACATTTTGTAAATTAAATGGGGTTGCTCACGGTAGGTACCGCAGGTACCACTGTGCTTGCGTTAATTCGATATCCACCCTTGTTACCCCTCTCTCCTCCCCTCTGCCTCTCCTCTTCCCCACCACCCAAGTGGCAGGCGTCCCGTAATCGACACCCAGCCATTATTGTTAAGCTGCAACAGGACTTGATTGGTACTGCCGATACGTATCGGAGCTAGGCTCCTATAGTACGTTCCACGCGTGAGTCTTCTACCTATTATACCCGCGATGGGTTTGTACGCTTGTTTTATGAAATACAGTCGAACGTACTATAGCTGCGTATATGACGAGTGAGTGATAGAAGATAGCGAACAGGGGGTAATACGGAGGGACAATCGATTCTTCGTATCGTAGTACGTCGAAGGCGTGTATGTTTTATGGGCTGCACTTCCTCCGTGATCCATGGATAAGGGAGGAAACCCCCTTCCACCCCCTTTCGGTACTTACTTGCACTATCGATCGACAGATCCGACGAAATATGCTTTTCGAGAGTTTTTTTTTCTTCTAATTTTATTTCGTATACCAGTTAGTTTCAGTTTTTCGTGCTTTCACGATTTTTTTCTTCTGTCCGATTCATTTTCACAGATCGATCTGCGTATCGTTATCGCATTCACGCTTTTCAATCCTCGTTATCCACAATTGTCGGTATGTCATTAGAGCTCTCTGAAATCTCAATGCACCTATAACACATGGCTACATCGTAACTCAACCCTTACGTATAGACCACGTTTTACGTGGTGTAATGAATTTGTATTGAATTTTTTTTTCTTTTTGATCAGGTAATTGAGATATTCAGCGATGTAAAAGTGAGTGACGTCACTGCCATTACTGCTGCTATCACTGTCTTATTAGTGCATACATGATATATGTATACAGGATGTCCCAAAATTACCTGACCAACGGGGTATGGCGATGTTCGGGAGGCACCGCTGATCACGAAAATGACCTTCCTGTTGTCCGGAAGGTCATAGTTTTTAAATGGGAGCAGGTCAAAGTTGACCAATCAGAACGAGGCGTCAAGAGAAACGTAGGCACCTACGACCTCTGATTTTTCTTCCCTTGCTTTTGTTTCTCGGTGGCTTGTTTCTTGTTTCCCATAGGCATGTCTTCGGCTGACGTCATCCTGCCCGAAGCCACCGAGAAAGAAAAGCGAGGGAAGAAAACTCAGAGTTCGCAGGTGCCTACGTTTCTCTTGACGCCTCGTTCTGATTGGTCAACTTTGACCTGCTCCCATTTAAAAACTATGACCTTCCGGACAACAGGAAGGTCATTTTCGTGATCAGCGGTGCCTCCCGAACATCGCCATACCCCGTTGGTCAGGTAATTTTGGGACATCCTGTATATACTGCATCCACACTGTCAGCTAGTAAAACGACCGCACGTTACGTATACGTAAGCGTATAGATATTTTCGATCGTCCCACCGAAAGACGTTGTATTCTCACGAGCGTTCGTGGCGTCGCGACGCTTATACGTGAAATACGCATCAACAAGATGCACAACAACAGCACAATGGTCGAACGATAGCGAAATACGACTCGCTAGTGTAAGGACAAAGTAAAAAAGTTACTATTCCGGTTTCTAGGGATATTCCCTAGATCCTCTTTTTTTTTCATACATTCCGTATCCAGCCGGGAACGATGGGTTCGATTTCCGTGGTGGTTAGTGAGGGGGAAA
>NW_014333453.1:25720-31675 GCF_000341935.2 Cephus cinctus
GGGGGGGGGGGGGGAGGCGGCGGCCGCGATTTTTCCGATGGGAATTCCTTGGAAGCTGCCTTATCGTCGCGACGACATCTGTCAGCGACGTCGGTCCAGCTCTTATCTTGCTCTTTTATTCGGCGCTTTTTTCTCTCTTCTTTTTCTTTTTTTTTCTTTTTTTTTTTTAAAGACACCTGACGTCATCCGAAGTTTTCTTCATGCAAACGCGTCCTGTACGCAGCCTAGCCCGTGTAGATCTGAAGTCCGTTGTTCAAAAATATTATCAGCAATTTATTTATTAGCCATGGAAGGAAAGATAAGCGTCTTTTCTGTTGAACGCGAATACAAACCAAATTGACGGAGTTTTCGTCCGGTTGGAAAGTCAACGTTCGAACAAGAGTAAGAAGCGTGACGTGTGTTGGTCGTATGTGTCCTGCTATCGGAGTCCGCGGTATCGCATACGGGTCGCTAATGTCTCCTTATCAAACCTTACCTACCTATTCCCGGGGCCCCCCAGCTCGACCGGCACGTCGGATTTCCAGCTACCAGCACCGGCCGTGGCCGCCATCATCGAAGACAAAGACTTTCTAGTTTCACGTCCTTTCGCGACGCGATAAAGCGACTGCGACGACGCTTCACGAGAAAGAGAGCCTTCTGCTTGGCTATAGTTTCAGGTAGGCGTATACTATGTATACTATGTGCAGTCTTTGGTTTTGACAATCGGTAGACGATAATTAGAGATCGGAGTAACGCATAGGTAAAAGGCAGACTAAGCGAAATCCTTGTCTATGTGCTCCGGACAGAAGGTAGCTTATTCTATTTTTCGTTGTTTTACAAGCCAGACTTTATTTTCTCGCTGCGGAATACTCATTCGCGGATAGGCGTATTAGCATATATGCGGGCTGTCAGTACGTTACGGCAGGGACGTAGCGACCGATCGTTGGACCCTGATCGCGATAATGCTCTGGGAACTCTGCGTGTCCCTCCTGGCACTTCGTCCCTTCTTCGTGCTCTCTTCTATCTTTTTTTTTTCTCTCTCTCTCTCTCTCTCTCTCACTCTAGCCAGTACAGGCTCCTACCTACGGTGGACCCCCCCTCGCGCGACCATCCGGGGTACGATTCTGCCGCGCGATTTCTCGAGGTTCCAAGAGGCGACGCGACTGCCCGAATCGGACCAATCGGCGTCGCTCGCTCGAGTACCTGGCTACGCTCTTTGATAACGGCTACGATTTATGGCTGTCCTCCTCCTCCACCTTCATCGCCTCTCATACCCAGAGGGACGCATCTTCGCATCTTACGGGACGCGAGCAGACGAGAATCGGGTTAAGTAGGGATTGGAAATACGCCTTGTTTTCAGATATATTCACGTGGTTGGTCCTTACCTGGTCTAATCTATGGCCAATGGACGCTCTCGTAGATATCACTTGGGACACTTTTGATCTACGTCCGATTGTCGGGGTGGGAGTGCGTTATCGCTGATAACGCCGTTCGCTCCACAGAGTGACCCGACACTTGGCGCCATCCGTGCCTGAACTCTATCCAGGTAAATCTCTGAGCTGACTCGGAGAGTCCTAGGGAAGTTACTTCTGGGTCCGGGTCGCGTTCATTCTCGATGCTTGGGCATCCCGCTACCGACGGACCTGGTCTTCGGGCACTGAATGGACCAGCCTCGACCAGGAATGTTCATTGAGTCGCCGCATAAGAGCCTAACGACTTAACGAGCTTGCTCGTGGTACAGTCTCTGCTTCTCCCGTATTCAAAAGCCAATCCTGTCTACGTAACGATTCTCTCGGGCCCGCAAGCTCACGTGAGTTTGCATACACGCATGCCGCCAATTATAACCTCACTGATCTTGCCGTCCCGCTTCCTCGGCTGCTCGAGAAGAGGACCCATGCACCTTGGCACCTATACCGCACAGCATCCAGGACCAGGTGGGGGTCCTCTTTCTCTTTCCTCTTCATCCTCCTTCTTCTTCTGCTTCCCACCTTGACACTCTCCCAGACCGAGGGAGTCGCTATCTGATGCTGCGGTAGAGGTGTTAATTCACGCTCTGCCTCACCCTCTGTTTTCTTCTCTCTCTCTCTCTCTCTCTCTCTCTCTCTCTTTTTCTCTCCGAGACTCTCTTGGCTCTATTCCTCGGCAAAATCCTCCTCCACCAATAATCGTTCTGTACTTGATCTCATCTGTCTGTAAATGATACGGGGTTTTATTTATTTTTTTAAATAGTGGTATTTGGTATCTTGGTATTGAGGGAATCTAACAATTTCGAGGGGGGCCTGGTAGATTTTTTTTTAAATCATGGACACATTTGCAAACAGCTGCAGCCAGCTCCAGTCTGGTAGGTGTCGGGTACCAAGGGTAGCACGTATAAGGAGCTCGGTCAGCGCACCGACTTAACCGCGTCCTTCGGAAACAATTAATGTTACAAATCATCGACGTCATTACCAGGGCATCGAGAGGGCATTGTTGCGCGACGTGAGATTATTGCCGATACCGAGACCTCATCCCGTGTAGTCATTACTTCGTCGATGCCGGTTGATCATATCGACCTGAGCTCCTCACGATCGGAATACAACACGTAACACGTTTCATCTAGATCTTCTTCGCGAGAGATACTCGCGAATCCTTTCGCCGGGAATGACAATCGGATTCGATCCCTTATCGACGGGTCAATGCGAAATCGATTAATTCGATTGGGATTCTAGTCGATTCTCACGGCTTGCATGTTACGACGTTCAGGTTCCTTATAGAATCACGGGAATTTCGAAGATACTCTCACGGGATGAATGTATGACGGGTGAAGCAGTTGCTGTGACCTGTAGTGACGTCATTGACGGGTCGTCGACTTGATTTTAAGGCGAATCAAATATATGATCCATGGGCGACCGTTAACACGATAGAGTGGCCGTCTCCTCGATTCTCGTGGGTACGGTGATATCTTCCCGTCTCCTAATTCCTCCCGTGATTTGGGTCCATTAATAGTTGAAGCCGCAAAATCGGTAGCGTTTTCATTTGGTAACGACCAGCCACTAGTGGCGCCACCAGGCAGGACTTTTAGGTACTACGACCATCCGGATGACGTTCCACGTAGATCCTTCCGTAGTCTATGCTCTGCTATTCCGTAATTAGTTCAGCGTCACTCAGCTCCCTCCAGGGAATGGAGTGACATGCAGCGGAGTCTGGACTTGCGTTGTAGAGGAGGTGGGTTAGACGGAGGGAGCGAAGAGCCGGGAGTATAGAAAGCGTGGAACAGGCGTTAACACGCGCCGCATAAGTCAGCGTAATGTCAGTTCCAGCAAGGGCCACACCCGTCCTCGTCGACCCCGATATCATCAGCTCCGCAATCGTCGGGCATCCATGAGAGCGTCGTGTGCTTTTGCATTTGAGGTTAAGCGTGACGAGGAGAGCCATAGAATAATTGGTACGAGATAGGAGAGCGAGTCTTTTGTGATCTGCTTAAAATTGACCACTGGTACGGGTACGCGTGTAAAATTGGAAACGAAATTCGATTTTGAGGTATCGTCAGGGGATGCTCTCTCTGTACGTATACACATAGTTGGAAAATATCTCGAGGCTTCGCGCGCACAGGGTGGGTTTAAGTAATACAAATGCTCCCAGGGCTAAACGTAGTGCGAAACGTAACGGATGACCGCTGTATCTCATTGTTTTCATTTCCTTCGGAACGCCGCGACGCTGTAAGACGCGGAAATGAAGTGCGCCGGGTTGTGATCTAGAGACGGGGGGTTTTCATCCCCTCCTCGCTGTATCCTGCATGACAACGAGAACCCCAGCATCCCCTTACAAGAGAACCGGGCACACACGCCAAGCGATTCCGCCCAACCAAAAGAGAGAACCGTACGCGCACAGCCCGTCAGCCCCTGTAATGCCTATAGAAAACAGCGACATCCATTCAATAACGGATCTGGCGATAACTAAAAATTCCCACCAACCACCGACCATTAATACCTATGCGGGATTCGTACGTGAGTCGTTAGTTTTACATAAATTTCTTCCTCGTAAAATTTACCAATTCTCCTAATCGACCCTGGCGATGAGTTTTATTACGGACACCAGTGACGTATCCCCCTGTCGTCCTTCGACGTTACGTAGGGTTGCCAATCCGGTTACGGAAGCGGAAATGAAGTCGATGCAAGTCGACGGAGATCGATGTTTACTACGACAGTTCGTACGGGACAAGAGTCATTGGGTTTGCTGGACCATTAACAAGGTGTTGGGTGGCCGGGAGGATTATAGAGGGGCGGCGGGGAGGTGGTGACAGCACCCTTTCCGATTAGAGTCCTTCCTCCTAGCTATTCGGCCTCTTCCACGGCGGCGTCGTCGGCACCAACCCCCCAAGAGTCATGCCCGACGCCGCTTTATCCCGTCGAGGCCTCAAACTCTCATGGACCCTCGCCGCCGCACGTTCCGCCTGCGGAAATTATGAAATCAGAGACACAAGGCACGTACGCTTCCCGTTCCGCTTTTACGTGCCCGATCATTCCTCTCTCTCTCTCTCTCTCTCTCTCTCTCTCTCTCTCTCTCTCTCCCTCTCTCTCTCTCTCTCTTTCCTTTTGCCACCCCTAAATATTAACCCTCATTACAGACTGCGTCAAGGTGCTGAGGGTATAGGGTATATGAAGGTGAATCGGTGGGGAAAGTTTGCCAGAATGATATATCGGGTTTTTTGATAATGAAGCCTATCCACGTGCTATTACGTAACTGTGCGTGTATATATATATATATATATATACGTATCAATTGCTGGCGACTTTATGCAATCTGACAGGCGGACACGAGATTTTGTGGGTTTGGATTCATGACCTCGTAGTACATACTTTGGCGGCTTTTCTTAATTGCAAAACAGTGAAATTGTAGGTCGCGTATGCGTGATTATCGCGTACTTATTTCTCCACCGTATTCAGATATGGAGTGCGGATTCCAGCGGGAAATACGGTAGTGCAGGGGTCAAAGGGGTGTTGGCCTCTTATCAGATAAAAGCCTCAAAAGTAGCGTTGCTCTAGTTTGAAAAACTTGCGTTATATCCGAGCGTGATTATGCCGCAATGGAAGCCAGGGACGTAGCTTGCATTATTTTCCGGGTTGCGTTATCGTCATTGTATTACCCCCTCCCTCCCGTGCATTCACGTCTCTGCTTCCTACAAGAAACCAGTCTCCGGGTTGGATTTTACGGCAGTGCTTGTTCCGAGAAAAAATATTTTTTTGGTTAATTCCGCACGGTCGCTCCTGTTGTTCCCTCCTGTCAAGGATAGCTAAGGGGTTTAAAGTTTGATAGAGGGTGCAGCGCGACTATACGCAGGGATGCACCTTATCGCCGTTTTAGTTTTTCTCCCATATGCAACGAAGCTTTGCCTCCCTCGCATCCCGGTGCACACCTTTTCAACCCTTAAATACCAGACCGTGACGTCCCTGCCACCCCTTATATCTCGTAGCAGTATTTTATGCAGACTGCACATCCTCGATGCGGTTCGAGAACGAAATACTCCACTTTCAATCGAATTCGATCTCGCTCTATCGAATCTCCCCTGGAATCCAGTAGGTAGCTATGTATACCTACCCCTATCGAGGGACACTGGATTTACATCCCTTTTCACTCTTGTACGCGTTTTTATTATTATTATTTTTTTCCTTTCCGTTCAATCGGCATTGTCGAGTTATCCGACTCGGCGAGAAAAAAAAAACCACCCTTTCTATTTATCAAGTCGCTTCACCAGCACATCCACTGCAACGACCCCAAACGATTCGTTCCGTCAACGCGAGCATTAATGTCCTCGTTGCACATTTATCCGTAAATACGTCGCGCGTAGCGCATCCCTTATTTATTACAAGTCCAATGCCAACAACGGGTCTTCGGGTATCTTAGATTTTACGCCAGGACGTTCTTTTTATCTGCGTCCAACGTGGTCTACCTTAAGAAGGGACGTATATCTTGCAGGGCGGGAGAGGTTTCGATGGG
>NW_014333453.1:31848-41459 GCF_000341935.2 Cephus cinctus
GGGGGGGGGGGGTGAAGGGGGTGGCATCGGCGTCGGCGTCGGATACGGCCAAGGGTCGAAGGGTCGCTCGAAATAATGCACGATAGGGGCAGCTTCGGCGGGTTGTGTACGATGCACCTAGCTGCACCTATTCTACGGCTGCGATAAGGGTGGCGAAAACGGGCAGGCGCAGCCCGTAAATATCGGCCGGGGCGAGGAGAGGGGCGGCGGTAGAGGAACGAAGGCAAAGGGGTAGAAAACGTTTACTAGTAGCCGGCGACGCTGGAACCGAAATGCTATAGCAGGCAGCATCTACCAGCCGTAGCCGTTAGTAGCGTCAGTGGACGTAGTGGCAGCACTGTGAGCGCAACAGCAACAAGCCCCTCTGCGCTTTATCGCAGTATCGGAAGTCGGAGACCGGAGTCGCGCCAATTGTTTTATGGTCGCGAGCCGTCAGGACTCTGCTCCTAATCCCGTCCCTGATAAACGGGACGCGCCTTGCCTTCCCGTCGACCTATCCCCAAGGATCCCCCTCCGCTCCACCCACTATGACCGGCACCCTCGAAACAGGACGAAAAGCCACCACGCGCCTGGCTTATGCAGAAACGGACAAGAGCATCGGAGTACAGTCGACTCGGTCGACGTTCCTTACGAGGAACGTAAATATATTTATGAAAATAAATGTTCTTCCTCGCAACAATGAATTTTCGTTACTTGTTATCGAAAATATTATTGACACCGTCGTCTACGCAGAGGTGTAATATGTAGTGGGATGACGATATTTTTTCGTCTTCTCTATCTCTGTCTTTGTCTCACCTGTGCGACCGCCAATGGCTCTATCTCTCTCGCACTCACGCTCGGTATAGGAAATCGTGAAAAATCTAAAGATATCCTCCCGAGGGTCTTTTTGTCGGTCGGGTCTTTTACGCTAACCATGTTAAAAAGTGGGACCTTGCGCACCGATCGTCATCGAATGACGACGATTCTTCGGACTGTCCGCCACTATCGTGAACGTTGCTCGGGACGCCGTCGTTCCTCTCGAGAGAAGCCAATCGATTACCGACTATTAACTCTGACGCACGACGACGCCGGGCATACTTGGCTGGACGACTGTCGTCGTCGCGGAGCTATTCTCAGGCGGTGCATATATATGCTCGATTGGCTTGTGTTCTCGCTCGTTAATCATCGTCATCGTCGTCATCGCGGGGAGGCGCTCCTATACCAAGTACAAAGGGAAGGCGTCGCGCGCGCCGCGCAACCCAGCCAGATGTTACGATAGCGATCGCCGTAATTGAATCGCCCGATCGGGAACCCCGTGGCGTGAAATTATCCGGCCAGGTTTCTTCTATCTTTGCTGCCAGAGGTTACCGCGGGTCGCCCGCAGGAAGTGTCTGACGGCTGTGGACTAATTCGGTGGGTTACTTCCGGTATCGATTCTACGGGAAATTATAATGGACGCTTGAAACTCCGGTTTCGTTATGACGACGCTCAGTCAATTGATAGTAAATATTCTCATCCGTATGACGTCTGTATAACTGCCGTATCACGCTTGGCCGTAGTTATACGTTGCGTGCACGTACGCGCATTACGCATCGGGGAGTACGTGTAATCATTACCCGCACGTTCCTCACAGTGATAAGGGGGTTCGATACTTTACACGAGAGACATGGCTACTCCGTTAACGTTGGAGAGCGTGACGATCAACGCGCGAACGATTTGGCCGCAGCATCCGCGCTTGCGATACGGTGACTCATCTCGGGGAGACTTGGATTTTATGGAAGGAGAAAAGATGAGAAATTTTTTTAAAAAATTTCCATTCGTCATTTCCTTCGAAATTCTTTTCCTAATTTTGGTGTAATCGAGCGACATCTCAAAACTGAAAATATCTCTTGACAATAAAGACCCGATCGACGCCACGCTTCTTGTGCGCTGTGGAATTCAGACAATTATACCGCAAGGATGGAGAGGAACGCGGTCGACGGGATTCCGCGACGTCGATTAAAAGCGTCGCGCGCGACGCGCGTCGCCTTCAGAGTAGGTTCGCGCTTTGACGAAGATACCGACAATGGACTTCAACATCGAGCGGCGTCGGTCGTTTGACGGGACCGACGGGCTTGAGAAAGTTCACGAGCCATCCGGTGCCAATCGGCGCTAGGCGCCGGGACGCTAGGAATGCGCTTGTACCGTGCATGACAAGCGTGTGCTAATTGCTCGACGCCGCTAATTCCAGTCTTTACGCGGAACAATTACGTTCACGGCGGAGATACACATTAATGCCACGTGTAACTATTATAATTGTCCGACCTCCCGTCAGGTTATCATGCAGCCAATAAAAAGAATGGAAATCAAGAACGGCTCGCGCCTATTCGTTCTCTGTATACTATTAAGTATTTAGTTTTTATTCTCTTTCTTTTTTAAATAGGTAAATCCATTCTGGCATGTCTCTCTACTTGCACCACTGTACCTATATATATCGTGTACCGGCGGGAGAGGGATGCAAAAAGGGGTTGCCCTCTTGTCGGAAGGTGGGATCTTAAAAGCGATATCCTCGTGCATCTGCGAGACGGCTATGCATTTATGCATGTTTCGCAGGTATCGCATGCTTCTTGCCAATAACGCCGTCCGGGGTAGGGCAGTGGGTAGCAGCGACGTTAACGGCGTGCCGCATCGGCAACACTCGGCACTTTCCTCTCGCGTGGACATTAGCGTCCTTCGGCTTTTCTCCCAGTTGGGTATAGGGCAGTGGTAGCCTACGTTTGGCTGGTGCGAGAACTTCGTGTGCAAATGGCCACGAGGATTGCCGTCGTAACGGGGACGTCGTCGTCCGTCGGTCTTAATATTAATTAGACGATGGCAATCGCACGGAAAAAAAGAATTCCACGTGCGTTTTTGTTTCCGCGTTCGTTTTGGTTTCCGTATTTATTTTTTTAACAGCTTCCACCCCCAGAAGGGGGGGTTTTTAGCTTTTCCTTCCCATCCCTTATTTATTGTTGACCACGTGGTGATTCACTTGGCGATCGTATGATTAAAATGGCCGACGTTTATTTTCATAATTAACCTTAATTGCCGACTAGTTATTCCACTTTCTTTTTTTTTTTCACCAATCGGAACGAACTTTGAACCTCGATCAACCCGTTCCCTATCCTCGTCACTCTTACCTGGTACCATTAACCTCGATAGCCGTTAGTCTCGCTGGATCTCGAGGACTGTCTTTTTTTTCCTCTAAATTTTTTCTTTTGATTCGGCCTGTACATACTTTAAGGACAGGATATACGTATCCTCGGACGTTCACGCAGACGGAGTAACCGAGGTTTTCACGGTATCGGAATGTATCTGATCTATGGGCGAGTCTCGCAATGGTGGGACAGAGCTTGTCGGTGGGGGGGACTGTTGTTGGGGGCAACGCTAAGGCTGGGAGTTGATACGCGAACGATACGTGCCGGATACCGAGGTACCGGGGCTACCACTTGCACCCATGTGTACACGTACCTGGATCCTTACCCACACGCTCCCGGCTATATCGTAATTTTATGCACTTAGAAACGATGAATATGGATTCATGGTTCATGCGCCGGGCTGTGACGATATATTCCAAGTAGGCGAGGTCCTGTTTACTCGGCTGACTGACTGGAAGTATTACCCGCGTTCTCTCTCTCTCTCGCTCTTCCCGTGTCTTCATTTTTTTTCGTTTCTCCCTATTTCCCCCCCTACCCTCTTTCTCTTATCTTCCTTCTTGGACTCTCTCGAGCAATTTTGTCTTTTCCTTTTTTTTTTCTATTTTATTTTTATCGACGTTCACTTTCTCATCGACGCTCCTTCGTTACTCGCGCTCCCCGAGAATCCCATTTGGCAGGACGCAGAATTCACATTGAAATTCCTCATGGGAGGCCGCGCAGTACGCAGTGTCGAATCGCGAGGAATTCCGTAAGAGAGAATCCGCCAGGCGGAAGGTTTTGCTACACATGTGGACGGACTGGTATATTCATACACGTGGATCAAGTACTGTGTCTGTATATATATATATAACTCTCTACACTCATTTTCGAGTGAACTCCGAAGCTGCCCTGCCGAGCGTACGAATCGAGTCGGCTCGCACGGAAAAAAGCCACCAGATACGCGGGACAATCTGATTAGCGCAATCTAATTAACGCTGCTTTTAATGGCGTTCATTAGCACATGCCTCCACCCTGGCGAACCTCCCTCGCCACCCTCTCCCTACCCAAACAGGGGCTGCGGGTATACCTAGCTAGCTATATACTTTTTCCCCTCGAATCTCATTCTGTCTTTTATTCGTTGCCCCATCCCCTGGCATCCTCCCTCCCCTCCGCCCTCCCCTCGGCCCATCGCTCTCCCCTATTCGCGCTGTCAGCGACTTTTTCCAGTGTCCACCTAGGATTTCTCGCAGGTGAAGCCTTGCGATTCTTCTGACTTGACCTGCCGTGCTACCTCGGCGCACCGCGGTTGTGTGCCGCGAGCGGAAAACGTAGAAGGCGTTGTTAGCTAGTGGGACACGTCGGCGATGTCCTCAGAGAGCGATGCTAAGCCGTTGACGTATGAGCCGTATGAGCAGTGCGTGACATTGTATGGATATGAGGCGATTTCTCGCGAGATAAACTCTCCAGGTCTCCCTCTCGTTCTCCTTTAAAAAAAATTTTAACGTCGAGCAGACAACTTGTCGGGGCCCCTCCCTTCTTCTTATGCACCCTAATTACACGGCCCTGATATCAATATATCCTGTATAAAGAAAGACGTTCCCCTACTTTATGACTGATTGACTGAAGTAAAACTTTGTATAGATCTTTGCTCTTGATTTGGCGGGAGGAGTGGGGGATGGTACGAGGATATTCGATTCTGATTCCAATCAACGTAACAAATAATTGCATCGCTATAACGGATTCACGACGGACAGCATCCTTCTCTTGGTCTCTATCGGGAAGATATACTATATACAGAACGTAAAGTATATACAGATATACAGGCAGGACATTGCTGGATAGGCCGTGCTGGTCTGTGTTATGCGCGGCACTCGCGAACGCCATTGCTGATATCAGCAACATATCTAGCAACGTGCTACCTATGCCTTATCTTGCCGAGTGTATTTGCATGTGTGCTGCTCGGTGGATACCTGGGTATTTGGTTATTTAGCATTGTATGGATATCAAACAATTGTAACGACTAGAGAGTCCTGTGAGAGCGGATGAATCCTACTGAGATGTTTATCACCTGTACGATAGTATGTAGTATGCTGTATACTGTCATATTGTACATATATATATATTCCAATCTGGCTACTCAGACTTTGCTTGTTTACTGCTTAGGTATATGGGGAAGCAGCAATTTTTTTTTTATCTATTTACATATACCGATCTATGTTATACGTATGCACGTATACTACGTTTATGCTAATATCACGGTTGGATATGGTCGGACGATCCATAGATCATGGATCGAGAGACTCGGAGCCATATACTCTCTGCGGCTTGCTGGTGCAGGCTGGGGTAATGATGCGAGAACTGATATCAAACCCCTTGATATCATCCCCCTGGTTCAGCAGGATTGAGATTCGCTAGGTGTGTAGGGGATGTTTGGGTGACGAGTGGAGCGAGGGGGTTATGCGTCTTGTACGATACGCCCCTGAAGGGTGTTAAATGCCGAGGCGATTTTGCTATATGGAAACCTGTCGTCGAATTTCTGTTTATCCAATAACGTCGGTCTGCTTGGCGGGAACTTTGAATAATCGTACGAAGAAGTGAAACGATGTCGATAATGAATTTTTGGTGATAATGTTTAAAAAAAAATTTTTTCTTTTTCAGGTAAGTCCTCGATGATTTTCTACTTCCGAGAGAAAGGTGCTCACGAGTTCTGGTCTCTATAGGTACAAGTTAGTAGAATTTTTGCTTGCGCGATACCGATTGAAATCAGCGTGGCGCGATCGAATCCGGCCATTAAAGTAACAATCCGTGACTTATGAGCACGCGGATTGGTCCAGGTCGAGTTCGATTGGCTTCGATTAAAGTCTTATCCACACGGAGGCGAGTGAGCGTAGCTGCGCTCCACTCCGTGACGTCAGACGGTAAGGGACGATGCTGGGGATAATTTTTCAACGTGCAAATAATCTGCCGGCATACGAATGGACCTTATAGCGCATACCCCCCTCTTCCTCACTCGCCGGAGATTCATCCCGGATTGTGCAGAGCGTGGCTCGGTATAGCTAAGAAATACGAGGCCGATGTCTGGTGGAGCATATAGCGCCGGCTGGCAACACTAATCGTGGCTTGTATCGGCATGCGCGACTCTTATCACGGTTATCGGCGCGTCCGGTCTCTATCTGCTATCTATGCAAATCGAGCTAATTATATTTAATTAGATTCGACTGGGCCTGGCTATATCACCGATCGGGCCCCTTGCGCCTATCTCCAACCATAGAACCGAGACAGGTATATATGCACGGTACACACATGTAAATATAACGCCCACGATTTTTGAAAGGCACTGTACCTTGTTTCGCGTAATTGGATTATTTTATATATCACAATTATATTGCCGAGATTAAAATGTATTACGATTCCTTCGACCACCTAACGATTTGCTTCTCGTGATCCAACAACGGATCCTCGGGGCGGATATCGGATGCTGGACAGTTGTAGGTAGGCAGTCGGTCCGGTAGGTTGGTATAGGTACAAAGTGAAGGTAAGGAAGAAACGAATGAAACAGGATTCGGTAACGGCGTGCGGCCGATCGAAAAACCGGCACGAAGGTCGGAGCTTTGTAAAACACCAGCGTCCTCGTAAAGATAAGTCGCGGCCGGAGTCGAGCGACTCCGCCGCGCTGATGCAGCGGCTGCATCGTGTGTCCCTGTTACACGCATCCCCACCACGTTCCGAATCCCGTAACCGGCGTTCCCTTATCGGCTGGTTATATCACACGCAGGGCTCGGGGTAGCCCCTGGCTCCAATTAAAATTAGGTCGGACACGGCCAGTGGGAAACCGGCGTAAATCCCGGCTTATTGATGCCAACCGATTTTAACTTCGATCCCAATTAGGTGTTCGTTTGCGTCGGCCGACCCGAAAGACATCCTCGATTTATCTATCGGCACTAATATCGGTACCTATACGTATGGTCGTACTTGGTATACGGTTACGGTCTGTCACTTTTATTTCCCTGCTTCCCGAACGAACAGTCACAGCGAGAGAATTGGCCACATAGGGAAACGAACCAGAGGGTCTCTGTAGCTGACTCTTAGATTTCCTCACGGGATACTCTTAGGCTCCCCAGCAGATTTATCTGCGACAGGACGATTCGTGATCTTGAACCGGCACGGATTTCGCGATCACGCGAATTCGCCCTTTAGTCTGCTTTTTTTTTTTTCTTTTTTCTTTTCCTTTCTTCGCTCTGGTCCTTTTTTTTTTAATCGTTGGACAAAGCGCGGCGTGTCGAAGGGCGTTGCGCTTAAAGCGGCCACCATTCTGATATAGGTGTTGGGTATATGTACGTATATACAGAGGTATGTGTACAGGGTACGATATCCTAACGAAGGTTGCGCTATCGCAATCGTAACAATAAAGATTGGCTCTCGATGCTCTGCGTGTTTTTCTCCCGACTGCTTTTTTTTTTCCACGTGCCTTTTTATTTTCTCTGTTTTATTTTTATCTCTTTTCTTTTTAATACTTTTTTTCCCTCCCCCCGGACCAACCGGAGTTCCTGTAATTCCATGTGCGTACCCGGAGAGAGGTGCATCCAGGTAACACGTACAAGTCGTGTTCGAAAGAGTGCAGGTATGCTGCATTAGTTATCTCGTGTACTCTGTGAACAGAGAAAGGGATACGCGGTGCGGGTAAGCGTGTAACGCTGGTAAGGGAGGAATTCGCTGATAAGGGATGGAATGTTTTGTCGGGTTCACTGACAAAGCGCGAGTCAACTGTTTCTCATTTAGTGATGGGTTAGAGAGTTTTTTTCATTTTTTTTTTTTTGGTAAGTTTTTCTTTCATTTGCAATTTTTTTTAGTCTCTTCACGTAAAGGACCGTTTCTGGATATGCTTGTACCAGTGCGGTCATGCCGCCGCTTTAATTACTTCTGTTTACATGTTACGAACTTGTTGGCACACTCACCCCAGGCTCAACGAGGCTCATCCAATGGCACTAATGACGCTAATTAATTGTACCATAGACGGCGTTCGTTATTATACAAATGGCAGAAAGAACACGCGAGACCTCGGGATTCTGTATATTCGGATGCTAATGGACGCCTTGGTAGTACTACGCGTTCATAGGCCATAAGCAACGAAGATCCAAGGAATCGGATCGAGATCTCAAATTTTGATCGAGAGTAGGTCGAAGTGCCAAGGAAAGCTGTGGAGCAGAGTAGCCAGGTCAGGATTCGGTAACGTCGTCCGTATTGTTAATCCTCGAAGGTTTCTTTCTTCGTCCCCTTCTACCCTACACCCAGCGCCATATAAAATTCGTACAGCCATCTTCAGCAGCATCCGTAAGCCTAAAAAAAAATTAACGTGTGACGTTTCGGGCTATTTGAAATTCTTAGGCTGTGACGTGTCTCCCTCGGCCAACTTCAGGACGGTCGACTTGGCGCGAAAGCGTGTGAGTCTTGTAGAAAATCTTTGACCCATCGGGCGAGACTCTGGCTGGTAATGGTGGTGGAGGCCGATGGTGGCCACGAGGACAAAAGGTATGACAAGAATGGGCAAGCTATACCTATTCTGGTTATCAAGCTATGGAAGTATTGCCCCGATACCGACTGAATGCCGGCTTTATGGCTGATCTGCCTGGCGATACACGTGCGCCCTCTGACTGGCTGTTTCGTAACCGCGCATATTGGTATGTGATGCACAGTGCGGCTCCCGACTTGGTCCCTAACCTATAAGCCGCCAGGAATACGCCATGGTCGGTCAACTCTGCAGGAAGCCGAACGCGGCGTTTAGCACTGGTGGTTTTTGAAAAAAAAAAATTATCTAAATTTCTCAAGGGCCACCCTTGGCTCACCTGAAATGGATTATACGAATTAGGAAGAGCAACCCCTTAACGAGGGTTATAAAATAATTGTGGGCGACCGACGATCGGAATGGGGTGGCAGATACCATTGGCCTACGTACCCTCCATTGATAGTGTAATGTGCGAAGGGAGGGTCGATTTCTATCCCTCCTATACGACCAGTGGAAAGGGGAGGGTAAAGTCGAGGCCCCGTGGCGTCGGCGTCGGCGTCGGTCGCGGGCACCACTATCGGAAACCCTCGCCGCGACCAATGCCGCGGCGCCTTTATCGTTTTACAACAGAAAGGCGCACATCAGTCAACCGGTATCTCCTCACGGTTGATTTCCCGTAGCCGCGGAACCACCGCTGCCATTCTCCGCCTCTCTGGCCAACCCCGTGAAACGGCCCCAGCCCCCCTTGCCAGGTCTCCTCCCCTCCCCGTTCGCCCCTCACCGGTAGATAGCAGGACGGAGCACGGCGCGGCGGCGGTAGTTATGAAAACATATGAAATATATTCAATCTGGGCCGACGCGATAACGCCGCACCAGCCACGAACCGGCACTTCCCCCTCCCCCGCCCCTTAGTCATCCCTCTCTTGGCTCTGGCTTCCGCCAACCCCCTTTGCAGTTGCTACCAAACCCCTCCG
>NW_014333453.1:41668-47095 GCF_000341935.2 Cephus cinctus
CCCCCCAAATGCCTGTGGACGACGACGCTGACTACAGCCTCCCCCTACAGCCACGTCTCTGGACCGTGGTCGACCTGGACGATAAAGAGCCTCGTGCCAATAACCAACCCCCTGATCAACCTGCCCTCTGATCCTTGAACCCCTCCCTTGCCTTGGATGACGGGGACCCCTTCTCATCCTGGTTACCTTTTGCAGCCGTGGAAAGGAAAACTTATCCCGGGGGCGAAATGTCGACCTCACGGTATAGATATGTACGTACATATGTAATATCGACATCAGAACCTGCTAGTCGGCGTCGAATGATGTCAACCAACTTGGTCGAGCTCAGTTCCCTTATCGTTATCGTGCAACGTGGCCACTCACTGATCGCGATAGTCCCTGCCCAGCGTTATTCTTATCGCAGCCCGTTAGCCTCGTACCGTGACACCCGTCGTTCCTCTTCTTGGTTGGCCTCCATTGCCACTTTGTGCTTTATTACTGCGCTGTCCGTTTATTACCGAAGGATCGTTTACGATTTTCGAGATCGTCGGACGTCCAATACCAATCGAGCGGTTAGGCTTGTTTGTTATGAAGTTTTGTAAATTAAATTAAACTGATTTTGTGCGACGCGACTTATCGGTGGGACTTGCGCTTAGGTTATCTGTCAACAAATTTGACAGCTGTCAAGTCACTCGGCTGATTCATCTCGGCTAATTCTTATTTAAATTTCATCCTCTATCGCAACCCCTTTGACCCCCCTGAACCCGGTAATCATCATATCGATTACTCCATTCGTCTACCGGTTTTCTCATCTTTTGTCACATGATATAACCAAGTTCCTCCTGTAGCTCTCCCTGGACCGTATGGATTTAACGATTTTTTTTTCCCCCTTATTTTATTATCAAAATTGATCACGCAACTGGAGAAGGACCTGGAGCACATTATACGTGGATACTGATATCATCCCGAGATCAGTCGGGGTATCTGATGTCAGTCTCTCGGATCCAGAGATAAATCTCGTGGTAAAGTAGGCAGTTGGCTGTGTCAGCCAGGCAAGTATCTAGATAATAAACCCAAAAGATAATCGCATCACGCGTTCAGAATAAACGCGAGCAATGCTTATATCTCCATGTGGACGATACCATCTAGATAGACTTAAGCCAGCAGTATAAAGGGGTGGGGGTGGGGGATCTTCAATGTGTCTGAACTCTGCTCCCGATCAAACTCAATTGACTAATCGGGTAAGACCGTAGTCTGTTATCGTTGACTAACATCCAAAAATAATCCGGGCATCTCGCGCGCGTCTGATTCGATCCTCTTAAATCCTCTAAGCAGCGAGACTCCGAGTATCCCAGGGACTTCCGTAATTTTCACCACGAATCTTCAGCAGCCGCGTCTTCCCTCGGAAATCAGCTTGAGATATATTGCGCACTTCTTAGCAGCATTATCCCGGCCATTAAACAGCGGCCGTAGCTTATTACGGCCCTAATTCGAGCGTCAGTCGGCTCGTTGAATGCGCGCCGACTAATTACCAATTTCTAATCTATCTTGCACGCGTGTCCTACCTCACTCTAGTCAGTCACTCAGTCCAGACCCAGTCCAGTCCAGTTAAGTCAGTCGGTAGCTAATGCCCGTATTGCGTACTCTTGTCAAAAAGTCGACCTGACAACCCACCCATCCCTGTCACGAGTATCTAATGTCACACTGATCTAACTGATCCAAGTCACTTACCGACATTAGTTCATCTCCGTGGTGCGCACGTGGCACGAAAGGGACTGGACCACGCATGGGTGGCCATTAAACTGTCACCGGTCCGACTGATCTCAGCTGCAGATGGTAAATCGCGGGAAAGTCATATCGATTATCGATTAGCCACCCTGGGTCAAAATGTATCGAAGCAGAATCGATCAGTCGTTAATCATTTTGCATTATCCGTATAAGATTTCGAAAATATATCTGACAAGGAAACCCCCCCAACCCGACCCCACCGATTTCAATAATTTTTTGATATGTTGTAGTACTCGACAAAATAAGAGACACGTCTTTTTTTTTTGTGCTGACATCCACTTTAAAGGGGTGAAAACGACCCCTGAAATTCACCCCCGAAAATCGTTTTTTTATCATATCTCGACTTCTAATTAATATTTTTGAATAAAACCAAGTGGAAAATATTTGTCATAAGAAGTCGAAGATATGAAGTGTGTTTATGACCCAATTCTTTATTTTTTTGAGCCCATACCCCGGTTTTTATGCAGAAAAAAAGCATAAAAAATATAGTTTTTTCAAAATATAAAATAAGGGTTGCAACCCCTTGGGTCATAAACACACCTCATATCTTCGAATTCTTATGACAAATATTTTCCACTTGGTTTTATTAAAAAATATCAATTAGAATCTGACATATGATAAAAAACAATTTTCGGGGGTAAAATTTAGGGGTGGTTTTTATCCCTTTGAAAAATCCTGAAACACCCCAACTGAAATATTTGATGGAGTTAACGGAAACGCTTTTCTTTATTTTTTTGAGCCCATACCCCGGTTTTTATGCAGAAAAAAAGCATAAAAAATATAGTTGTTTCAAAATATAAAATAAGGGTTGCAACCCCTTGGGTCATAAACACACCTCATATCTTCGAATTCTTATGACAAATATTTTCCACTTGGTTTTATTAAAAAATATCAATTAGAATCTGACATATGATAAAAAACAATTTTCGGGGGTAAAATTTAGGGGTGGTTTTTATCCCTTTGAAAAATCCTGAAACACCCCAACTGAAATATTTGATGGAGTTAACGGAAACGCTTTTCTTTATTTTTTTGAGCCCATACCCCGGTTTTTATGCAGAAAAAAAGCATAAAAAATATAGTTGTTTCAAAATATAAAATAAGGGTTGCAACCCCTTGGGTCATAAACACACCTCATATCTTCGACTTCTTATGACAAATATTTTCCACTTGGTTTTATTAAGAAATATTAATTAGAAGTCGAGATATGATAAAAAAACGATTTTCGGGGGTGAATTTCAGAGGTCGTTTTCACCCCTTTAAAGTGGATGTCAGCACCAAAAAAAATACGTGTCTCTTATTTTGTCGAGTACTACAACATATCAAAAAATTATTAAACTCGGTGGGGTCGGGTTGGGGGGGTTTCCTTGTGAGACGTGCGAGACTGTGCTATACCACCTTGTTTTTATTTATACAGTTCACGGTGGATCTTGCGCAGATCTACCAACGATCAGTTCGGCCTATCAAACTGGTCCAAAACTTATCTCAGAATGATCCGTAGAGCGAATACGGGTTCCGATTCGAAATCGATCCAAGTACCATCTTTCCCGTACATCATGAGTCAGATGCGTGCAAAAATTATCTCCACCTGAAATCGAAATATTCTTCTAAGCTGACTTCCGCTTTTGATCCCTTTACCTTGCTTCGGTATTTTCGGATGGTAGATCACATTTTTATTTATTTTGATCCCTCTCTCTCTCTCTCTCTCTCTCTCTCTCTCTCTCTCTCTCTCTTTGTCCATCTTATGCACGTCTCATACGAGAAAGTATAGCTAGCGCCCCACAGAAGTTCATTAATAGAAATTTGATAGGCACCTCCCCTCTCCCACCTCCCCTCCACCGAACCCACCGGTGTAACTCGGTAACGAAGAAAAATTCAGTTTTTACGTAAGCGATACTTATCGTGGATGACGGGTCCGTGTAAACTCTGATCCGTTACATAAGGCTCTGGTAATCGTCTTAGAGTCACCATGTCGGCTATCAAGAGCGAAGTATTGACTATCGTGGTCCAGGGAGGCTGCATCATCGGGATTATCATACCAGGATCGTGGGATCGTGTGACGGAGAACGTATACCATCCGATTTACGCTTGGATGGACGGATACGCGCATATATGTAGTGCATTGGATATACGTAGGGCCAGTATAATAATAACAACAGTAACGATAATTCTTTGACGAAATTAGATTTATCTCTCGGCATGCCTTGGTATGGGTATTAAAAAAAATTTCTTTTCTGTCGTTTTTAATTTCACGAGGACGAAGAAGAACGGAGAAACGATGTCCAAGAGCCTGCAGACGTTCCGAGAAGGCTCGATGCATCTTGCTGGCGTTGCAGTTATTTTTATGTTGGTGCCCCTGACAAGATTGTCGATGATTCTCAGACGTCGGTTATCTTTCTCTTTCTTTCTCTCTAACTCTCTCCAACTCCCTCTCTCTCTCTCTCTCTCTCTCTCTCTCTCTCTCTCTCTCTCACTCTCTCTCTCTCTCTCTCTCACTCTCACGCACAGTGGCAATAGGAGTGTTTATGTGCTCTGGCAAATATCGTTCCGATGAAACTTTGGTCGCTTTCGTAAATACGAGGATCGGGGGTGATTGTTAACGAAGGGAAAGGAAGAGGAAGAGAAGAAAAAAAGCAGCAATGAGAAACAGATAGCGGGACGCGGATAAGAACTGATAGTGAAGAGAATGAATACACGATGCCGCGTATAGATGGATGGAGGTGGAAAGGCCTGGGTCAGATGAGATACGACGTCTATCGTCTACTGCGACTTATCTCTACTGATAACACTTGGACGCCCCCAGATCACTCGATAACCGCGCATTATCGTCATCGTTCTTCGTCCATCGGTCATAAACAGCTTATTCGTGCCGACGGGTACACAATGAGCGATACTGTCGCCGAGTGTATTTTCAAATTGGCTGAATACCTAAAAATAAATATACTTGTTATTATATACATATATCTATTATACGAGATTACAGGGTGATAGTTGCCAAAGGAGCTGCACAAGAATTTCGATTGTTCGCATCCGTCTGGACCAGCGGATCCGTACGTACTGCAGTACGTATCGATAGAGATGCCTATGGTAATATAAACGTCGGTACTGGTTCTGATTCTGGTTTACTTGCATCGGTATGGAGCAGAAGAAGGAGGTGTAGGTAGACTTCTCTCGCGGTCATCACGGCAGAGCGATCCGGCTAACGAAAACTGGTTCGTGCAGCATCAGATTGCGAAGATAGCCGAGTTTTATGCACGTCCCGATATCGCCCGGACCCATCGGATTCTGTGGCTCCGGATGACTTTCCTACGGATTTCTTTCCCATGGATTTCATGCCGAGATCGGGGGCCGGTTAGTAGGGTCCATATACGAAATCGTCCAGCATCCAGTGAGAGTTGGTCCTATTGGTAAGAAAAAATAGAAAAAATAAATTCGAATTTCTGTATTCCGATACACGAAATACGTAACACGGGTAAAAGTCGTATTTTCATGCGAACAGGTGCTGCCTCGTGGTAACGCCCATGTACGTATGTGGGTAATGGATGCTGCGAGGCGTTGAGACGAGTCAACGTGACGCGCGTGTCAGGCGGGAGGTGAAGTGGCGATTGTGGGAGCGTAAAGAAGTGGGAGGTTGATGGGAGGGCGGGGTGAAAGGATTGGGGA
>NW_014333453.1:47650-62066 GCF_000341935.2 Cephus cinctus
GGATAAATTAACCTTCCAATTTCTGCGGCTTGTTGCTAAATAATCGATTGCCGGGCGCGCTAAAGTCCGGCAAGAGACGGCAACAGGTGTGAGGACGGGCGAGTTTACACGATGCGAGGTAGAAGCTGTTACCTACCGCGCGTCCTCGCTTACCATTGGCAACGGGCCGGGACACTGCATCGTGTAACGTGGTTACCGATCGTCGCACGATAACCCGCGCCAACTATTTCGAGTTATAGCCCGGAGAGTTACGAGCCTCTGGCTTGGGATTTATTAATCGGCCTATTGGCCGTTTTTAGGAATTCTATCTGCCGCAGTTGGTAATACGTACGCGTCCAACGTGACCGTACGCAATCAAGCTCATGGGATCGATACCCAAATATTCGAAAATTGTATTTAAAAAAAAAAAAATAATATTTCTTCTCTCTCTTTATCCTAATCATTCCGCCCCTCCTCTCCCTCCCTCTCTCTCTTTCTCTCTCTCTTTTCTCCCTACTCTCATCCCTCTCTCACAAAGCGCAGCCGTCCACGCACGTATACCTGGATTTACGAATACGGCCTCGCGAAATGCTGCCTACGCTAAACGCGGACTCCATAACTCAGCATTGACGTGAGATAAGATCGAGATGCGAGGAAGATAAGGAGGAGCCGATTTCGGGCCGGCCAGTTAAGATTTTCGAAAATTCCAAACCGTATCAGGGAATAGCGGAGGGGATCCCCGCTATCTCTTATACATTACTATCCGGCTGAGACATTGATACACGGTACCTACATATATGCATATATACATATATGCATATATAGATAGAGAAAGGAACGAGACCAGAATCAGAGGGAAAGAGAAAGACCTGCCGAGTCCTCACGTGAGCGGCATCGGTTAGCCCGGTAGCAGAATCTTGCGACATACCGATCTAAGCACGCACTCGACGAGAAGAGACTGTCCAGACGATCACACTCGACGCGTACGCGTAGCGCCGCTCGGCGGATTAATATTTCGAGATTGGTATCACTGCGGCGTTTTATGGCCTCCTTTAACGTATCGCTTCGCGCAGAACGCGCGTAAATCAATTGCCGCGGCTCGTTCGCTCGTTCGTTCGCATGCTCACTACTATATTCTAGTGGGATAAATACCGGCTCTGTATCCCTCACGCTTACGCTCCAGATCTCTTGTACGTGTGTAACCAGAACTGAACCAAAAGCCTTACGTACACGCTCGCGCCTAACCTTTTACTATATGCGAATAGTAATCTTGTAATCGGACTTTATCCCAGATTCTATATATGTAAGTGTCCGAGTACCTATAAGTACCATTAGCTAAATCCATGTATAAGCATACGTGCGTATGGCTGCGTATGGCTGCGGGTCTCTGTGTATATATATATGATAACTAATCTAATAGTCTCTCCTATATCTTCGACCCACGCAATCATTCCGCTTGGTTATCCCTCACTGGAATCTCCATGAGATAAAAGGTATACGTAGGTAGTGAGAGCAAGAGAGAGAAGAGAAGAAAAAAAGAATTTCCTTCCCTTCTAGCAGCCAAGAAAACGGGCCACGCAGGCAGCTCCAAGCTCATACACAAGTCGCGGTATGCACCGCGCAGATTACGATTTGTCGTTAGCCTTGCGATAAACTTTATGTAGCAACTGATATCTGTCGATTTGAAACGCATAAAAGGCGTTGCGTTTGACGCTCAAGATTCTCGTTTCGCGCTTTTCGCTACGACACTTCAGGTTAATCTCGGTCAATTGGCTGGGAACGCAAGAACGCCAATTATTAATTGGCCGTATCGTTGATTGGTAATACGAGTCTTTGGAATCTAATGGAGAAACAATTGATAGGTGGAGATGTGGGAGACTTTGTAATGGACCTTTTCAGTCTGTAACGTGGTGAGTTCGTGATATCGATAGCGATCGATTGGTTATTGGGCCGAATAGAAATTGCCGGGCAACAATCGATTTTCTAACAATGGAGCTGCAACTGTGCTTGAATGCCAGTACGGTGGTCTGACGAATGGAATACAGAATGGATAACAGGTCAATTGATTATTCATTATCGATCGATCGATCGATCGATACTCGTTGATATTTTAAAAATTAATTTTTTATTCTTTATTTTTTTTTCCCAATACTCTATTTGGTATCCCGGGAGAAGATCAGCATCTTCCCCAGGATCGTCTCTGATCATCTGGCCTGCGTCGGGACGCTTCAGGCTGTGTACGCTGCGATCTCGTATCTCGTTACACTTACGCAAGCAAGATTTATTGCCGACGATTATGCGTGGACGGTACAGGTCGCCCCCGGCTTCTTCCTTCCTTGCGTTATATAGGAGCCTCTGGACCTCAATCGCTATCGATATTGGCGGAATCGTCTTTGCTAACGGTGATATCTGGGTAGGGTCAATTCCATGTGAAATAATCCAGGATTCATTGAATTTATTGATTTTCTCATCGAGCTTTCAAATTTTGGATTCATCCGATTCTATAAATAAATTAGAGACCAACGGGCTACATTCTAACGATTATCTACTAAGACCTTTATTCATTGGTTATTCAATATTGTTTTTATTTATAATCTTCTTATTATTTTTATATATTATTATTATTATTGATGTTGGATCTGCTTTGATCGGCTTATCATAATTATTTTATCTCATCTCCCAGTGAACTCGTTTTCTCGTAATCTCTTGGTTATGATTTTTTTTTAATTCTTTTTTTCCAAGTCTTTATTTATCTTCGCCTTGCTCGAATTAACGCAACGGCGATCGCGACGACGTCCGCGCTCCGTCTTATCGTGCCGAACGATCGGCGAGCGGCACGAGGATAATTGTGAAATATTAATAATAATGAGGAAA
Source organism: Cephus cinctus (assembly GCF_000341935.2). Classification (NCBI taxonomy): domain Eukaryota; kingdom Metazoa; phylum Arthropoda; class Insecta; order Hymenoptera; family Cephidae; genus Cephus; species Cephus cinctus. The sequence continues at coordinate 50,504 of NW_014333453.1, forward strand.
CAGGTCCGGGTTCTGGCGCAATGGCTAACATCTAGACATCGCCGGTTAAGCCCTATCTCCGATCGACGGGGAACTCTATCGACGTTATCGCGTTTATTTATGCCTCCGCACACGCTAATAATATCGTTATGTAAATTCGTACGTTACTCGTGAGCGATTCGAAGAGCGATATCCAATTCCGTTTCTCGGTAAGTCCGTTCGTCTTTACTACGAACAAGATCGGAAACGCTGGTACTTCCTCGTGGAGTCTTGAATGCGTTTACTTTATTAATCACTGCGTCATACGAGTATAGAAATCGAACCCACTGAAATCAAGCGTGTGCGTATACACCCTTTATATATACCATGGTCGAACTCTCTTTTTTCTGTCTCTATGCTTGATTTTTAAAAAATTGTTTAAATCGTTATTTTTTCTTTGTGGCTCCCAAAGAAATCCCTAGTCGCGATTCACGACTACGTCCCTTGAATAACGTAGCCCGAGCGGTAGTGCTATCAGCATAACCGCAACGAGCCAGCTCATATACCTACTTGGCGCATTCGCGAAAGATCGCCAAAAGATTATTATTCCTCCTCTACTCATTCTCATGCTCATCTACCTCGCATACTCGGCCACGTTTCCTATAGCCAGTACGCGCTATCAGATCGCCGCAATATTTACTATGCGCTCGTCTGTTTGGCATTTATCTTGGATTTCCGTATGATCCGCCGTTGCGACACTGCCAAATTTTCTTCCTTACCGACGGTGACTTCACGAATCGCACATTTTTGTATTCCGTCGCGCAGCTCCGTTCTTTTGCATAATGTTTTTCTGAATGACGTCGTGTCGACTTACGCGAAGGAAAAAGAATTGTTGCGGTGCCACCGAGTGCTACGCCACTGCAGCGAGATAAAACAGTGATAGGGAGATCAATGAAGGCGATAACTGAAGTTATTACCGGATAGAGGGAGAGCGGGCAAACGGTGCCAGACGTAGAGGGGGGGTACCCGGGCTCGGCTCGCTTGGACGCCGATAAGCAGAAACAGTTATCAAGAAATGGAAATGACTGATAAGGAACGCGCGAGGACGGCGTGTTTTTAATATTACATTAAGCGCGCGCTCCGCGGAAGCGAATTCTTTCTTTTTTTCACTTTTTTTTTTTAATCCTCTTTCTTTTTTTATTCGTTCTCTCTTTCTTTTCGTGCGAGATTATACCGGTTTTCTCGTCTTCTGGGAATCCGTTATGCTTCTTATGAACACCAGTGATAGTTTCGTCGAACTCTTGGAATCTCGAGATTGTGATGCCACGTTGAATTGTTTCCGAGGAATAAGCGATGCGCGATGAGAATTTCGTAAGAATTTTTTTGTTTTATAACTTTTCGTAATTTACGACTCCGTTTACGATATCTCGAATGTTAGCCGTTATCGAGTATGTATACATTAATATACAGTATGGATACTAGAACTTCATAGAAACATCGTTGATAGCCAGCTTAGAATTTCTTAAATAATGTATATATATTATATACAGGGTTGGTCAGGAGAAACGCACCAGCTGAAGTTGGCTGCAAGTGGCCGACACGGCAGTGGGGCCTCTTCAAAAAATGACACGTGACTGTGATCGATTCTCATAAGCGTAAACTGACAGTTCGCATAGCATAGTTCGCATAGGTTACTGAAATAATTAATTAATATTCTAATGACAAAATGTAATATCAGTTAAGATTTATTTTGACAACAGATTTTTTGCTACACTTCTTTGGTATAAAAGTATTTCAATTAATTGATTTTTAAATTAATTGCAGCATTGTATTGGAGAAATGCAGTCGTGATCATTACTTGGAGATATCAAAATTCTGAATATTCTAAACTTTACATTGTTTTAATTGCAATCTGTTTTGAAAATAAATCCTAACTGATATTATATTTTGTCGTTACAATATTAATTAATTATTTCAGTAACCTAACTATGGCAATATTCCAATAACCTTATTGCTATGCGAACTGTCAGTTTGCGCTTATAGGAATCGGTCACAGTCACATGTCATTTTTTCAAGAGGCCACACTGCCGTGTCGGCCACTCGCGGCCAACTTCTGCTGGTGCGTTTCTCCTGACTAACCCTGTATACACACACATTATGCCTAATATCAAGCTTACCTATGACCTGTGCACTTCTCGTTATTCATAATCGTCGCCTTGTGACACCAAATTCGTAAATCACCATTTGAAGTGAAAAAAAAAAACAAAAAAAAAAACCCGGTGTACGTCTTCCGAGCGTAAACTTATGGATTGGTTTGGACAAAATAAGCGAGTGTACAGGTAATGACTGAGAGGCATACGTGATAGAATCGAGCGCTAACACAGGGGCTAAGTAATCAGATATTATCAGCGAGCCTTTCGATTGGCCACAGATCCGTTATCGACCACAACTGGATAAATATACCATCCATAGCGACAAGTTTTCCTGTGGCCTCGATATCGAGTCAATTCTCTCCAATAGTTTCTGATACGTAGACACGTGGTGCATCCGTACACGTATGCATTTATTACATTATCTCCTCCATTACTCTGACGCGAAATAAGACGAGGATCTGAAATTTGCACCACGAGCACGTATCCACTAGTGATGCTTTATAGGTATTTCGTAGGGAGCGTATCAGCCGAATGGAAAGGAAGAAGTGACGTCTGTTGCGGCGGTTAGCCGCGAGTGGCGCATCGGTCAAGGCGGGAAAACCAAGTTCGAGTCAATTGATTCGAACTGCAGCAGAACGGCCAAGGTGCACTCGTGCATCCACCCTATCGTTTCTCTTGAAATTGTCATTGTCTCGTTTTCATTGCCCGCGACAGAATCGCGCAGCGTGACTTCTCCGTCAGTCAACCTCTTATCTGAAGGCGTGACTGTCCGTATACACGAGTGGTTAAAAGCGAAACTACCGTACGCGATAGCGATTTCCGATTGAGTCACACACACACACACACACACACAGAGAGAGAGGGAAGGAGAGAGAGAGAGAGAGGGGGAAAGATATATACATGCAGATAAGTAAAGCAAGGACTTGGTCTCTCTTGGTATATCATGAACTGTGTATTTTCATGTGGCGGGAGGCCGAGGAGGTGCTAAGTGAATGTATCATAGAGAAAGATTCACATGGAATATAATAATGGAATTTCGATGAGTTTCCTCTCGACTAGTGTATGATTCCCTTAACCTCTTGTCTCTTCATTCCCCTCCGTCCTCTTCTTCCCCTCTCCATTCTCCTTGCGCTGTCTACTCTCTGGGTGGGCACCAGGTCTGTCGCTCCGACGGTCGTCTCTACCGACTCGCTATCTTCTGACATTGAAGTTCGTATCTGTGCCACCAAGTCCCCTGCATACAGGCTACCGCGCCGTAGATACGACTGGTGCAACTTTGCACCGCCATTTTGACGTGCGAGATATAGGAATGCTCTACGTTAGAGATAGCGAGCAAGGGCTGATCTGGTCTAGAGAGAGAGAGAGAGAGAGAGAGAGAGAGAGAGAGAGAGAGAAAGAGAGAGGGAGAGATAGGAGAATTACTGGGTGATACTTGTAAACTGCGACAGCAGCGCCTCTGTCGGCAGAATCAGGAGACGGATTGAAATTTCCTAGAACAAGAGTCATTCTTGGGCTTCGCGTTTGTGCGATCGACGAATTCGTGCCTGATGACGATCTCTACTGGGGTCTCTATGAACCCCGGATGGCCAACTACGTGTGGTGTGCTCCACGCTCGTTTGGCGACAGACATGAATTATTCATCGACGACGTTTCCTCATACAGCTCGAATGCTCCTCTTCTGAGAACGTGGCAGGACACAGGAAAGTCTTTTCTCTCTCTTTCTCTCTCTCTCTCTCTCTCTCTCTCTCTCTCTCTCTCTCTCTCTCTATCTCTATCTCTATCTCTTTCGCTCTCACTCTCGATAAAGATCTCCATACTGACTCTCGTTGTCTCTCTGGGATCGTGGCCGATCTGACTCACACCCTCGCAACGTCCACTGTGCGTCACACCGACCACTGACACTGATAAAGTTATTCCGCTGCATTGTCATTATGCCGGTCACTCAGACGCGCGCAGGCTTATCGGCACGGCTATCTTGTCAATTTTAAGCCTCGCGAACCTACACGACCATCGCCATGGACACTGTCGACACTTCATTTAATTGCTCCGGTGTGCACTGGGTGCGACGCAGTCGCTGCCACGTGAGCCCTATGAATTCGCCTATTGAATACTCGCCTTCTCCTTACGTGTCAATAAGGTAACATGGATTCTTTACGACTCCCTCGAGGACAATCCTAATGACCGGCGCTCGTTAACGTCGATACAGTCAGCGGCCACTGTTGCATTTCAATTTTCATTATATCTCTTGGATATATCTTAGTCCGGTCTACGTAGTACATACGTGCATATATGTATATATACGAGATACTGCTCCATCCAGCATCATCCGAGTACTCGAAGCACGAGTACCTCAGGGTACAGCTATACCTGGAAGGTATACATATACAACTTGAGGTTCCCATTAAACGAAGATACTCGCGAGAGAAGAGTGGGAGGTGCAGGATGACGTCGGCATGACGCCGAGACATTCGGTAATTTGTTGAGGCGGGAGGAGGTCGCGCTAGAGTTACGCCGTGGAGGTGGTGAAGGTGGTGGAGGTGGTGGAGGTGGTGGAGGTGGTGGAGGAGGAGGAGGGCAAGGTTAGGGTCCCTTTAGAAGGCGAAGGAAGGAAGGAGACGGCTAGAGGAGCTGCGCTAGGCAACTTATACACAGCCGAGTTCCTTGTCTATGGCTGCGATCTAATCTCCTACGGGAATCTGGCATCCTATCCCGGTATCGTTCGGGGAATCTCTCACTCCCTCCATGTGCCAGAGTTCAATCTCTCTCGCTCGCTCTCCCTCTCCGTGCCCGCCACTCTCCTAGTAGCTGGACTATGATGTCGCTGGTGTCCCAGTTTATACAGAGTTTGATATCCAAGTGATAGCCGCCGCTCTTCGCCTTTACGCCTGGTTCACACAGTCGGTCCTCGCCACGCTACGGGAATATCATTTGTACCGCGTTATTGTCGCTGGAGATACCGAAGTAGCACGCAGTTGCTCCAGATGTACCTCGAGACCCGCGGATATTCTCTCTTGGACTAGAAGCCCCATATGGATCATCGATCCGTACCTTAAGCTTGGACTTTTGTCAAACGTCCATGAGAATTTCTCATCTGGGACGTCTTGCAAGGGACGTGCGAACGACGTCATAATTTTACTCGCTCGACTACCGGATACCAGACGACAGAGAGAGACACGCTTGGACTTCAGTAGCAGTTTACTAGGTGCTTAAGGTACCTTTCCAAGTGGGACTAGGCGGTCTTACGGGCAATATCGTTTCATGTAAACTAAGCGATGATCGTTCTTGGACTTTTTCTCTAGTTCCCTGTATAACCGTCAGAGGGTCTTTTGACTACCCACCAATGAAATTTCTTCGGGACTATACTCGTATTAGGTTATATATATCGGTTTTGAGAAAGCGATAAAAATAAAGTGATATCTGTCGATTTACGTGTTCGTGTCGAAGGTAAAAAAAAAAGAATGGGAAATCTAAACGGTCTGATTTTTCGAAGACCCTCGAATAATCTCGCGTGCGATTCCATTGGATTCTCGGATCGTTCATCTCCAACCATCCACGAGGAGCAACGATGTCGTGCTCGTTCGTATTTTTTGCGAACCGGTTCGCGGAAGCCATCGCGTTTTGGGCATTGGTGGAATAAAGCGAGCGATATCGGGAGCCCGTGGGGGCCTCGGTGAAGCCTTGAGAGTTGCGGCGCCACTGGACGTAGATAAGGGAGCGTTATCGGCTGCGCTCCGTCCCTTATCAGCGATCGCTCTCCGCTCCTGTCCCTCCTCACCTCCCACTCCCGGCTCACCCCGGCCACCCACTCCCTCCTTCTCCCCAACTCACCCGGGGTACCCTCGCTCCGCGGCTCTGCGATGCTATCATCTAACTAGCTCCAGCTACTGATTCTATCTCGCGTACCCACCCAGCAGGGCCGCCAACCGCTCCCAGGGCCGCGCTCGAAAACTCCGACCGATGACTTCATCCCGATATTCCTGGGACGAGTCGTTCGCGTCGTTCGACTACCGCCGTCACCTTATTTACTTGCCAACTGGACTTGCTTTTTTTATCTTTTGTTTTTTCGCTGCACCTTTTCTCTTTCGTTCTCTCATCCTTTTCTCCTTACTCCCTCTCTCTCTCTCTCTCTCTCTGTTTCTCTTCCTCCCCTCCCTCTCTCTGCTCATGAACACTCGCGAATGAGTCGCCAGCCTGACTTTCTCACCTGGCGAAGGACACCCTGTGTGCCATGTATCACTGGCAGGAAAGTGACCTAACCTACAAAATTCAATGCTCCTCATTATACCGGCTCACGGTCTCGGCAATTTAAGGTAAAGCTAGGCCTCCCTCTGTACTGCTCCAAACTGTGTACGAAGATAATAATACATTCAGATGATATATATATACCACACCGGGAACTGACGGCCGGATTGCTCCGAGCTGTCACTGATTGTGTACGCTGTCCGACTTGGCAGCTACGCGAGGACTCCTTTTCAATGGCGGACTCTCTTGCTACGCCAGTGCGCACCTGGCCGTAAGGACGTAATTCACAGATGAAGCTATTAAAACGAAAGACCCACTTCTGGCCACCGGTAGCTACTCTCTCGCGATCTAATTTAAATAGAGCTCGCTGCCACTCGCCAGTCGAGATGCAACGGAGATCGGTGGGGGACAAGCGCTCTGGAAATTAACATATCTCACCAATGTATATACATATATATATATATACGAACCATGTATACCATAAACCTTACAGTACATAGAGAGAGAACAGTCAGACGAGAACTATAAGTATACAGCTTCTATGCCTACTCCAATTCATCCCGTCTTTGCCGTTTTAACATTGTGCGTCTATGTTAGGCCTAATTCACCCGCACGACCCATATGCCTACGTTCATCCATCCCCCCTCCCTCCCATACTTTTATAACGAAAACGTAACTTTCCTTATATTTATAATATCGAGAGATTTGAGGTCCACGTGAAAGAGATTCATCTCGCTCGCATCTACGGGAGAGGCTGGAAAATCGATCATCTCTGCTATCGAACTGCGTAATGGATCGATATGCTCGATGTAGATGTCGAGATAACGATTGGCAACTGCGCGTACGCGATATCTTGATCGTGGAACATTCGCATTTACGATTATACACGGAATGCTTCTGTATATGTCCTATTGTATCGCATATATATATATATGTATGTGCTATATGGATGGAGCGTATATCGATATATAGATATAGAGTGAGACAGGACGTGTATTATGCGCATCTATCCAAACGGCAACTCCGTTTACCGACGTCTCTCAGTTCTCTATCTGCGTATATATCTGTATATAGCTGTATATCGATATACTATATCTCGTTGCTAGCTCGTTCCTGGCGTTAGCGCGATACCAGAAACAATGCACGGGTACCGACTATCGTCCTAAGCCCCGATAATATCTGGCCAATGCTCGACTCTTCCGATATTGGAGTTCATGCGAGAAACCGGCAGAGATTACGATTCGTCGATCATTCGAATGTTTATTAATCTGAAATAGATCGAGGATCTTTAGCGATATCGCGTGTTGTCTCGTTGTATCTGGAAATGGATGGAATATGGGGAAAAAGGTGAAGCGAGAAGGAGATGTTACCGTTTGGACATGGTCCAGAAAAACGGGATGCTGGCAGCAGCCCCGGGACGATCGAAAGGACCTTCGGAGCTGCTAGGCAGAATAGAATGGGGTAGCGGTAGGGGCGGCACGGCCAAGGGGTGGGGTGGGGGGGTTGACGGGAGGGTTGGAGAAATATATGTAGTAGGTATAGGAGAGACGAGAGAGAGAGAGAGAGAGAGATGGAATGAAGGAGACAGCGGAGGGTAGGAGGGAGAAACGAAATTCAGCTCGAGGTGCGCTATCTCCGTAGATAGGGAGGGAAAAACACTCATTTTTATACCGTCAAAATGTGTTATCTTGCGCGAGCGGCCCGAGTCTCTCTCTCTCTCTCTCTCTCTCTCGCTCTCTCTCTCTGTCTCTTGCTCTCTCTCTCTCTCTCTCGGGCCGACATCCTACTCCCGCGCACCCCCCGGGGGCGGAATTAACTCGCTAGCAGATATCCACCAGTGGTAGTCACCCCTATCCTCCTCCTCCTCTTCCCTTACCTCTCCGTATAGCCGTCCTCTTCTCCACCCTTCAAGCCAGCTAGTCACCCTACTCTCCCTCCCCTCCTCCTCTTCCTGACATTTATATTGTCTGCCGGTCGTCTAGAAAAAAAAACTACCCTCCCAACCAGAAGCAGCCAAGCGGACGTTCCTGTCGAATTGCCGATTCTTCTTTCGGATCGACACCTGCACCCTGACGAAACTCTTATGTCGTGATCGAACGTATGGGGATGACACGTGAGTCTGTGATGAAAATTTTGACATTATTGTCATTATTCTTGAAATTATAATATACGATTCGGAGGAATCGAATTTTACCTTTCTTCAGTCGATTTCATTGAACTGACCAATCGGACACTCCTGACGATTTTTGTACTTCCGGTTAGAAGGAGAACGTTTTCGCGGAGAAGTCGAGCGGCGAAACCTCATTTAGATCGCGTGGGGCGACAAAAGACTCATCAGCCCAAGAAAGCGTCTTCCCATTAAGCGCAATCGGGCCTTCACGTATGACTTAGCTCGCTACGCATTCATGTCCCATGAGCGTACGCACGTAGTGAAGTTAACGCGACGAGAGTATACATATAGTCCTGTCATTGGTATAGAATGCTGAATCTTTGACTAAGGATAGATGCAGTAGACATTTGAGTTATCAATGTTAAAACTTGATGGAACATCCGGGAAAGCATCTTGGATAATTTCTACTGTAAATGAGAGGACTGGTGCAAGTCAGCCAGTCATCCAGCCAGTCACCCAGGCAGTCTCTCTATATAGGAAATCAGGCGGCAGCCGTTCATTTAATTATTATCGCCCCTAATGAATCTCTCTCATAATGGATTTCTACGCCAAGTTTCTACACTCCTCTCCGGTGCGCCCTTCTTCTTCATCCCTTAGCCCCATACACAGATACTTAGTAGCCACATCTGTTTTCCGTTTTCCCAGAAAACCGGATGCCGCGCCTTTGCTTCCTACATTGTATATACAGCACGCGCGGTACAGCCACTGTACCATTGTTGGAAAATACTATTACCCTTATTGTTAGAACCTATCATCGTTATTGGTACGTATATATATATACCGGAAGTGCTTTCTCGTTTATGTTTCGTGGAAGCAGTATGGCAGGACACGGGAAAATGGTGGAACCGCAAGGAGATGACTTATCGGTCTTGTCAACTTGGAACGACGTGTACCGGCATCTTGAGTTTGCTTGAACGTAATCTCGATGGGGTGAATGGGGGATGAAAAAAAAAAGAAAAAAAAAAGCAGATGGCATACCGCGACGTGCAAGGGCGACTCAAATTAATCGGCTATACGCGAGAAGGAAGGAAGAAAATAAGACGGAAGCTGAGTCTCCATCTCGGATGGGTCTTTCCCTTAGCCGGGACTTGGCTAATTTGTCATCCCTCCGTGAAACTTGTAAAAGTATTTAAAAAGTTTGGCCCCGCTTGCCCTCGGGCCCCCGCGCCCCATTTACTTAATCGGGTCCGTCCGAGACGGGCGAATAAAAATGTCAGACGCTTCATCTTTGTTATTTATTTCGCTCGATCCGTTTTATTTTTTCTCCTTTACTTCGACCTACCCCTAGCCCCACCGTCGCGCTCCTACAATTTCTACCCTCTCAAAAATACCATAACGGAGAAAGTTTGATGTTACTGATATCGATAGACGATTCTTCTCTTGGCCTTGTATTTTTTTCTTTCGATCGACAGGGATGCTTTTAACCCTTTTAGTGCTATGGACGCACATACGTGCCCGGTATGCGTTTAAATCTCAAGAGCTCCACATCGAAAGGGTTAAATACGGAGCGTCGGGACGTTCGGTATTATTCGGCGTCGCTTACGATTTCGTCGATTCGCTATCGGCTACGAGCACGAATCACGAGCTCCACGTTTAAACCGGTAAAGCACGGTTTCATCTTGCCCGGTGCGATCAAGATAATACGGTGCACTTTCTCCAGAAGATGCTGGACCGTTCAGAAGAAGGTAACCGATGCGTGGTATCGCGACGATGCTTCGCTAAGTGACAATATTGAAATGCACTGGAATGTAGATATATTATATAATTTAAAAAATGTTAATTAAAATTACCCGGGCTCTTTAAATCCCGATTAAATTCGAATTAATAAAAATGATCTCTCGCATAGGAAAAATCGATTCGTAAATTCGTAGATCAGCCGACGAGTGAATCGAACGAAATAGAAAAAAGTTGACGATCGCGCAAGAAGAAATAGCTAAGAGGAAATGAAGAATCCGGTATAGGAATCGGAATACAATAGCGAGAGACGGTAAGTGCGGTCGGTACATAAAATTGTCTCACTAAAAGCTCTAAAAGGACCCAGGGCCAAAAATGGCGTGGCAGGGAAAGCGTGTATACGAGTAGAGAAATCGTAAATCTCCCGCGTCGCTTCTCTCCTCGCGATATGCCCAAGAATACTGGGAGTTAGTACGTACGTACTATAGATTCTCTCTCCCTTGTACAGGCACACATAACGATAGTATGTACTACCGGGAAATGCATTATGTATTCCCGCTATTAAATGCTCGGCTTCCACGTACGCGCGTCAGAGGTATGCAGCGTGCGCGTCCATCGAGGAAAACTGTATACTTATATATATAGTGTCCGCTATGCTTATCCATAGTTACATCTCGGCCATTACCTACCGCCATATACATACTGCAAGAATACAAGTCCGCACCCCTTAAGTTGGCACCTACTGTCATACACTCAGTCGATATCGTACATATGTAATGTATTGAGATGAATATGCAGAAGACTGAAAATTTGAAATTTTCAAAAAGTATGAGGTAATGCGAAAAAAGAGTGAGCGTGACCCGGGTGAGCCTGTAGACCTGTCTAGGGACTTTTGCCGAGGTGTCAGGAAGGATGCGATTCTTCTGATCAAGTTCGTGATTTTGACGCTAGAGGGGAGTCGGACCTACGTTAGACACGTAAGAGGGTAACGAAGTGAGCACGTGTCGAGATTCTCTGTTTACAAAGAGGAGTACTGGGAAGACATGATATACCCATGTTAAAGTCGGTAGACTGAACTGCTGGAGGATGCTGCAGAGTCGGTATTGGAACGAGTAGCAGGGCTAATCTCGTTATAGGTACGTGGCGAAGTAACGGAATGAAAAGGCAGAGAGTGGAACGTATCGGTAATCGTAGCAGACTTCAGAGGACTGGAAAGGGACTGAATAGGCAAGAGGGATGTAGATACGCCATGTTCGTTCGTGGAGCAGCAGCAGCAGCAGCGATTCGCAGCAACGGGATGCTCCTTTGTCTTCCATCCGCGCGACCAATCCAGTTTATATACCTTTCTCTGCATCTCCAGCCTCCC
>NW_014333453.1:62677-75793 GCF_000341935.2 Cephus cinctus
CTCTCCCCTCGTGGCTTTCTCTCATTTATTCTCTTCATTGGCACCCAGCATCACACCGCCACCTCCTTTTATCCCCGTGGACCCACTCGTCGTAGCCCACCTCCAATAACCACTTGACAAGCCCAGACTCAGACAATACAGATTTGTTTTTCAAGCATCCACGTGCCAGTTTCGCGATCCTCCTCTTACCTCCTTGCTCTGGAGAGGAGTGAGATCGATACCTACTTATTCTCGATTATAATGGATCATCCAGGCAATAAGATGAGGTTAGCTCAGGCTGAAGTTATATATAGTCTCCTTTACACCTCTATTTAATGTATCTATCTTTTTGGGGTAAAACGGGGGTGGCTCGGGATTGGAGCATTAACAAAGTACCTGGAAGTAACGGATGAGACGCAGCCTCCTCCTTCGTCCCTGTCCTTTAACGTTGATCCTAGCGACCCTACTCATATTTATTCGCAACCACCTCCTCGCGTAACTTTCATCGTAGCTTGACGCGACTCTAATTTCCGATAGCGCGCGTGACTCGAATCATGATTCTCCAGAAGTAGACAAACGCTACACGTCGTTATACGTCGCCTCGCTTGGCCTCTTCCCCAGTCGACGATTTATAACGCCTCCTCAAAAAGCTTTGTCGCTCGTGTCCTGTCCTGGGTAACGGGAGGATGTACCCAGTGCTCGTATATGATGGGATTCCCATGTTACGATCTTTGGAGGTGGAGTCGATCGTTAAGAGATTTTATTCGTTCATCCAGCATGCCAACTCGAAGGATCTTTGTATTATGGAAAATCTTGATCCTGGGCTAAAGTATTCCTGGTACTGACGTACGTGATCTATATGGGGCTTATTGAGAGGGTAGGATGATGCAAAGACGGCGGAAGGGTATGCGAGGATATACGATATATCGGTACTGCTAACCTATGACGATATGTATTGCTTGAGAGAGTAAGAGAGAGAGAAAGAGAGTAAGAGAGAGAGAGAATATATAACAGAGCAAAGTGCGCGCCTCGCAGAGTTTGACAGATCTTCATAAAGGCACACACAACTGTGCCGGGGCGATAAGGGAATCGGGAGCAGGGATCTCGGCCCCAGGTTCACCCCCTGTACCTCCAGCCACGTCCCAAGCCTCATCCCCACGGGTCGCAGAACAGCCCAGCGTTCACCCACCGTTCACCCTTCAACCCCCAGGGGCACAGCATCCCGGGCACTCAGTCAGTACGCTCTGCTATCATTTTTCCACACGAGTGGGTCGCGGGTCGCGGGTTGAGGTACTCGAATACTCGGGTCGCACCAGTGCACCAAGATACATAATGTTGAAGGTGACGAGGAGGCTAAGGTAGGAGGTGGCGTGTATTCTGTTTTGCACTCTGCACAACCAACGTGGGTGCCTATACTGGTTTGGGAATGGGGAGTGGGTACTTTTGAAAAGCCCTTGAAGATTCGAATTCACGTATGATTTTGATGATGATTTTTTATGATCTTATTACCATCTCCTTGTGGAACCCGAATGTACGTTGGAGCATCTTCGAAGTTCATCCTGGAATCTCTGCTAGTTGCTGAAAGTTTGAGTATTATCGCTTTCGGATTCATTGATTTCTCAGAAGCGCCTGAGAAGTTTGAACCATTATGAACGTTATCTGAGGATTTGAATGAAAATGCTTTTGGTCCTATGATGTGTGATACCGGGCATCCCCTTATATCCCCTGCATCACGGACTCAACCAATTTCTTCGCTAACGTCATCCCCTTATTTTAGGGTGTGTCTCCAGTTGCTTTACGGTTCTTGCAAATTTTCCTTACGCTTGCATAAACACTTGCTGGCTTGTTATCTCGAAGATAACGGATGACGGAGGATGATCCAGATCGTTCGATATCCAAATTGTAAGTGAATTTAAAAAAAATATTTCAAAATTATCTATACTTAAAACCACAGAAATTGGAGGGGAAAAAAAAAGATTTAGTGGCAATGCTGACGCGATGCCAAGGAAAGAAGTTGGAAAGGAAGGAGCAGCTAAAAATAGCAGAGCTCTAGGTGGGAATGATTCGGTATCTCGTACGTCACGGGGGGCTGAAATATGAGAGATACGATGGACCACGGCTCCATCCCATTCCCCGATGGTGCATTAGCGCTAATCTCCGCTCTTTAGTCCTCTCTTTATCTTTTCTGCCTGAGTCCCCTTCCTCTCCTTCTCTTTTTCCTTCTCTCTTCTCTCTCCTCTCTCTCTCTCTCTCTCTCTCTCTCTCTCTCTCTCTCTCTCTCTCTCACACTCGCATTCACAATTACCTGGTTCTCTGTTTGACTTGCTTTTCCCATAGCTATATACATCTATACGTATGTCTCTGAAGTGTCTGAGTGGTGTAGAATCCTACGGGGAAGATGCTGCAAGACAGAAGGAAAGATCGAGAGATGGACCGAGAGAGGGAAAAGGAGAGGAAAAAAAGATTAAGAGAACCCCGGTATACCTGACTGGGTTGCAACGGACGTTTATCGACCGATCTAATCGGCCGATCCGTTATTTGGGGGCCGCTGTTTGGGAAGGCGAAGCCTTCGAGTTTTGACATTTGGAATCTCATTAGCGATCGTGAAAACCAGGGCCGAGAGGGGATTAAATAAATTATGGGGCTGCGATCGAATGGATCCACAGTCTAACGTCTGTTCCGACGCTCTAATATTTCATACGTTATATTGACCATATGTACTACGAATGGCTTTTCGTGAAAATTCAAAATCTTTTAGTCTCCTTAGTTATCTCATTAACTATCCTTATATCAGTCAAGATACGTTAGACAGTCCAAGATAAGATTTTCCCTTAGGACCTTTATTATCTTTCCTTTATCTCTTATCTTCTTTGTATCCATTTGTGAGAAGTTGGTCATTTCAGTCTGAGTGTTCAAAAAAAAAAATTGTTTTTCCTTTGTAAAAAAAAAATGTCACTCAAAACGTCTCGAAGTTCCATCACAATATTCCAAGGAAATATTTCGTTCCTTATCTTCGGTATGCTTGGATAGTATACAGATGCATGAGAATTTTGTATGTACGTAATACGCGTGTACCTTGTATATGTATACATATATAGACTGGTGAACTAGCGAGTTCTCCAGGGGTGTCGGTCTGTTAGTCTGTCGGGATAACTGTCAGCCATTTCGAGCGCTGATCGCGATAACATCGTATATTTCGAAGCGAATGCCGAAAGCGCTAAAAGAGCCAGGAGAATCGCGAACGAATGAAGCGACCACACGTGGTACTCCCAGTGAATCATTTCTGTAACCCACAGTTAGCCATGGTTATCCCTCAGTAACCCCTATGCTGCCTCCAATACGTGGTCCATTCGCGCGATATGACCCCACCTGTCCCCTTTGACCTCTCCACCTCGCGGATGACAAAACCCTTGACACTCTATATCGAACACATTTTTGACAATAACAATCAGCCAATCGACGATTGGTTATTGAACTTTTATTGACATCCGACGAGGACGAAAAATCAATTTGCGGATGTCGCCATTATGTATCCAGCATCCCAACGTTCTCACGGAACGCTGACGAGTTCGACAGTTCGCTTAAGAGGACGTTCGTTTAAAAGAAATTTTATTCGACGTCCGACGTCTCTATCGACGACGTCCCGTCACTCTCGCTCTGATCTTCCCGTCTTCTATGATCTTCGACACCTCCCTCGCACCTCCTCCTCGTCCGGACTAGTTTGACTGTCATTACCCGTCAAAGTGGATTTACTTGCACGTTCATCCTCGAATACGATATTAGGTGACATTAAATTGTCCCGGTTTCACCTGGACTAGGTATACCTAACGGAAGAGGTTGATGAGCAGGAAGTATCTGAGAGTCGAAAATTCTTAAAATTTCATACGCGATGTGGGTAAGGGGTGCCGAGTACCTGGTGTATACATGATTCATCCCATATCGTGTGTCACCCAGGTCGATGGCCCATTGTACCTGATGAATGATGATCTTGCTCGTAGGAGCTCCGCTTCCTCTTCGAAGACGATGAACTGCTCAAGACGTTAGAAAGACGCACGTGCTCGCCACGCGGGAGCTGATCTTCTTCGAGGAGTCTCCATTCAGTTCACCAAGTACTCTTTGTCGCGCTCACCGGAAACGGATGTGGCACGTGCACTAATGGCTGGTCGCTCTCCCTCGATCTCACATAGTTACGTCAAGACCCGACCACCTGTCCAGGACACGTGTCGATGCGAGGGTGGTACCACTGTGAAACAGCTTATACCTTTTACTTGGGTATTCTCTTAAATAAATGAGATCACGGATGGCTGGCTCGCAGGACGTTGCTTGTCCTACGCCATTAACCGGGCTTCCCATATGGCGAACGAGAGAGAGAGAGCGAGAGAAAGGAAATAAAAAATTAAGATGCATGAAAAAAAGAAAGTCTATAGTAGTTCCGACAGATATATTCGTTCTGTTTTTTTGTTTTCTTTTCCACGAGGTCTCGCGGTTTCGGCAGTTCCGGCCAGGCCTAATGGCTTAATGGCGAATCGATGTTCGGGTCAAACGCTGGTTACGCTCGTGTTATACGGCAGATACACGACTACCCGACGATTATATACGTCTCGTAGCGAGACACAAAGTGGTTTTGATAGTCTTATCTTATCACGCGGAAACACTCTTGCGTACCCTCGACTCTCGGCTCGGTTCGAGTCTACTCAGCCAGACAGAGGATCCATTTATTCGCAAACGCCAAGGCCGAGGGGTTAGCGCGCACCCGGTGAACATACCCGAGGACAGCCGAGAGGACTCTGGATCAACGTGATTCCTTCTCCTTTCCATCTCCTCCTTCTTTCCTCCCTTTCCGGAGGAACCGGAGAGACGTGGATATACATGTATTAAAGCGTAAGACGAAAAAGCAATGTATAACGGTAAGGTCGCACGAGACGGTAGGCATGAAACTCTCGGCACTATAAGACTCGACTTAATAAATCCATTCGGTCTCTTGGCGAATTGGACATGGACAAATCTGCGATATGACAAAAACTCCGAAGGAGTTATCACTAGGGTTTCGGAGAGTGAGGAACATCGGACCGGCCAATGTGGGAAGAGCGAGATATCGCCGGTCGCTCTGCGATTTGTCAAAGTCGCCCTGCGCCCCGACAACGAGACTGGACGACTCTTCTTCTTGTTCTTCCTTCATCTCCTCCTACTTATCCTCCTTCTCCTCTTCATCTTCTTCTCGTTCTACTCTGCTACTTCTTCTTAGCTTCTTCCTTCTCTCTCTCTCTCTCTCTCTCTCGCTCTTCCCTTATCCCCTCGGCTTCCTCTTCGCTTCTGCTTCTTCTCATTCAGCATCTCAGGGATCTGTTGTCAGAGACGCTGGATAGACGACGGTGTCACGTCGAAGGAGATCAGCCATTAAGAAAAGGCGAGAACGGTTTGAAATCGCTCTTGTAAAAAGATCTCGAAGAAGAGACGCGTCACCTTTCTTTAGGAATCTGCCAAGGGATGAATGGTCCAGAGTGTTCTGCCATAGAGGGATGATACCGCCTGTGCCAGGATAACGATTGTTTCCTGGAGTGATCACCAGCCGAGACCGTCTGCTCTGACGTTTTCTTTCGTCTTTTCTTACTTTCTTGTGCTCTCTCCCCCTCTCTCTCACTCTCTCTCTCTCTCTCTCTCTCTCTCTCTCTCTCTCCTGTCTCTCTCAAAAAAAAAGATGACCCACGATTTTTCTTGTATAACGAATGAAGTGTCCCTTCTCCTTGAGGGGTCGCAACTTCCGTACCAAAGCGTAGGTTGCGTTCCGAGGTAAAAAGCGCAAGAGCGACGAGACGCGGAGAGGAGAAGAGAGAAGAAGAGAGGAGAGGAGAGAGCCCAGCGCTCGCTTGACATTTGTACATAGCAGATGCCGCAAAACCACCAAGCCCGCAGCACCGAAGTTCTCCGATAGCCTGATGGTCATTTCTCATTTGTGTAATCTCTGACCAGTGACCCTATGTCCTATCCTCTATGTAACCTCACCCTCACCTAGCTGGACTAGACTGCTCTTACCATTTGTTCCGGTTGGGCATTTTGACGGAAATTATCCATCGGCATAGCCAACTATGCTACTGATGCAAGTGCACGTGCAATTCTACAGTCTTCACCTTCACACACTGATCATAATTATTCTGCATATATAATATAAACAAGGTATCAAAAAAGTTCCGCCACCTGCCTTCACCTAGTCCGTCAAGGACTATATACCTATGCAAGGAAGTTGGGACGAGTGGGATATATATATATCCTGGCTATGCCGAGGATGAACTCCATCTGGAAGTGACGTATGTACATGTACAACTATTTCGCCAGAATACAGTTCCCAAGGACGACGCAACCGTATCTGCCTATCTCATAGTGAAACGAGAGAAGACGAAGACTGGGAGTACTGAGTAAGAGTGGGGGGGAGGGGGGGAGAGAGAGAGAGAGAAAGAATCAGAGAGGCTGTGGAAAGAAATCAGTAAGAAAGAAGTAGGGCTGAGCAGTGGGGAGGATGGAGCGTATACGTTATCTCCCGCGTCGTCTAGACTCGAAGAGCCGTTCCTGGATTTTCTCCCCCGGGACCCCGGCTCTCCGGGAAGAGCAAGAGGGATGGAAGACAGTGCGACCACTGTTGGATCTCATTCACCCCACCGCCCAAGTGAATCGGCCCTCTCGTCGCCCTGAAGGATCCTAACGAAGAAGATAACGCGGCGCCAGGGTGCTCCTCTTCTTTCAGCTCTCGAAGAGGCCAATGGTCATCGTATCCCGATGATGATGATTTGCGCTCTTCTTTGCGTCATCGATTCCCAGGAAGAAGCGCTTTCTTCTGCTTTCGGTATCTCTGCCTGCTCTTTTCCTCTTGGCTCTCTCGAAGAATCGAAGAGAACCAGATTCCGAGTGAGAGAAAGCGAGTAACTAATTGAGGGACACAGACCCTCTTGAACCGTCACAGGAAATATAACTTAGGAGGTATTTGACTGGGGGCAGGAATCATATAAAAACGTAAAAATAGTGGAATATTAAAATAATAATAATAGTAAGACAATATCAGAGAGAAAGCTCTCTCTTTTTTGAAATCGAACCGATCTGCCATACTACCCTACCAGGGTAGCCAACCTAGTGATTGGAATCCCTAGAAAGGGGCGTCTCGACGCTACGTGGGTACCCAGCGTCGTTATCACACGACTCCATCTCTACAGAGACTGATAAGCCTGGCTGTGGCTTGATAACGTCACAGCTATATACAGATAGTACCAAGGCATCAGGGTTCCTGCTTATCCAAGTCGAACTGCAGTACAAAGTCCGTAGTCTCTAAACTGTCCTTACCTTGCATAAAGGAGATTCCTATACAGTCGACTCTACTATCTCTTCGAAATTTTATTTTTTTCTCTTTTTTTTTTCTTTTTTCTTTTTTTTTCTCCACTCTCTTTATTCTCTCGCTCTTTCAGTTATCACTCCCACGTTGTCTATTTCACCACGCGCCTTCGCTCCAGTCACGAAACTCGCGAATGATCGTGGATACGTTTTCAGTGTTAAAAAAAAAAAAAGAGAAACACGTCCTACAGGCCTCGTTATCATTCCTATCGTAGCTAATATCGTACCCGGTCTAACGACGTAATGCGTATACCGTTATAACCTTATCGAATTCGCTATCGGCTAACTTACCTCCTGGACTTTCAGTATGCCATAGCAAAAGCACGTGTAAGCCAGGTATACATATATATCAGCAGAGTGCAAAAGCAGCAGCTGGAACGTTTTTTCGATATCAGGCGACGTACATACATGCGTACGGGATGCCTGACCTAAGGTATTTCTTGCATACAAAGAAACGAAGGTGAATTGGCTGGAGTGGAGGTGGTAACGGAAAAAAAATAAATAAAAAAAAACTATGGAGGAAGAAACGGAAAGAAAAGATGGAGAATTGTGTTGCTGCTGGGTAGCGGGAGGTGGAATGTTTGTTAGTTGTTATCGGCAGCTCGGGATACGAGGGAGTATTGGAGAGAAAGAGAGAGAGGGAGAGAGAGGGAGAGAGTGAGAAGAGGAGAGTCGAGTGATAACAGGTAGTAGCCATTGCCAGGGTTCTCTTGGCTGCTTTCGTAACAGTGATAGGACTTCTCGACAGCCGTGAACGTCTCTCTACGACTTTTCTACTTTCTCCCAATTTTCTTTCTCTTTCTTTTGTTTTTAATTTCGTTTATTCTTAATTTTTTGACTCTCGATACTCTTTTGTGCTTCTCGGACGATAACGCATCGCGTTGCTTTATCGTTATCAATTTGACGATTATAATATTTTTACTTATATCTAGATCGATTAGATGATGATCTCCGATCGTTGAGCTGTTATCAAAAAATTACGTGATAGCGTACGTGCGATAAGTGCAATTTCGATTCAGCGACGCGCACAGGCGTATCAGAATTGTACGTGATTCGGATTATCCACGTTAACCGGACGAATGTGAGTCAAGAAATTTTGGACGGATTGGATTTTCGGATAATTTTGAAAATGTGATGCATCTTCCTTTTTCGGATGGCTTTTTTTCTGTGTGAAGTGTAAAGTGGATTGATCGATTTTGTGATGTTTTCGATGTTTGTCAAGTGTTGTTTTGAAAATGGTTGTAAGATGTGAAAAGGTGCGTGATAACGCCTCCTGAAAGAAGAGGCTTTGGGTTTCTGTTATCACTTTTTTTTTTTTTTTTTAAGTAATCGAATCTTAAAAATCCAAAAATAAAGAATCGACAAAGCTCGAAAGTGATAGTGTCAACGTATAGAAAAATGTGAAAAATTACGTGAGAGTCAGTTACGCGCGAAGCAACTACCAAGGATTCTGTGATCCTTGACCGTCAGGAGGATCGTCAGGAGGCTTCCTGCGGGCAGCCTGATTTATTGGCAGGATGAGTGTCCTGCTTTGGCGACAACGTAGAGCCAGTCTACGATCTACGATAACCGCGATTTCTGGATCGAGTGAGTTATCCGGTAGATCCTTTTCTAGAAAATTCAAAAATTCTCAGAAGATCGTTATCAAAGGGGTACTTTTGACAATGTTAAATACCACGTGACAAGAAGATTGTTATCAGCCCATAATCGCACTGATAAGATCTTAATTTTTATATAGTATATGTATACTATCTGAGGATTTTCTTACTAATCGAACAATATCATGATTATTACTGTCAACGTTCTCTATTTTCGATAAACAAAAAATAATAGTCATTTGTCGATTGGCGAAAAGATCTCTTATTTCATCGCTCCTAATCAAAGATTATAGAATAGTTATCAATGGAAGATTGTTCAAACTTGTTTTTCATCCCTTCTACATTATACGTCAGTATCATTGATTCCTCGGTCTATCGATTGATCGATATCGATCTCGTCCAAGCGTCATGTACATACGATAACCATATAACAGACGTAAACCAAGAGATTCCGATTACGTGAATACATACACCGTAATCACATAACCTATCGAGTAATGCGTACCTTGAATTATTGGTAGGTGCCTTAATCGATAAATTGTGTATCCAGAAATCGAATCGAGCTATCGTTGCACGATCGATCGAACTAATCGATCAGTTTCCGAGACAGGTCTTAATGTCCGAAATTGACTAGAATAATGGGGGGAAAAAAAAAAAACATTTATCCATTATTCAGCATCTTCGTAAGATTAGCAAGAAGGCAAATAAAAAGGACCCCCCGCAAAAGAATTTCAAATGTCTACGTCTTAAAGCTTCGCCACGAAAGACCCCCTCTAACGATACGAAAGATAACACAGGGAAGTTTGAGTTAACCAACAAGCAAATTAACACGTGGGAGGGTCCCGATCGGCCACTAAGATAAATGTGCAATGGGTTCGCACATGAAGTTTTGCACACAGCGCATAACACATCAGCAGCGTAACTACAAGCCTAAAGACTGATCACGTCAACCATACATTTTTTGACTATCCTTTATCAGTATCCTGACGAATAAGCCCAATAAGCGTAATACATGAAGATTCAAACTTTTCCACTGAAGACGTATAGTTGGGCATTTCTCAGACATTTTCCCTTTCTTTTATTTTTTTTTATTTAATCAACGGCAACGATCCAAGCGGGTCCATTCGTATCTTTTCATTTAGCGATAGCGAAATATTAGAGCAAACAAATGGCGTTCTATCGTCCCTAGCATAACCTTAAATGAAAGAATGAAGGAGCCAGACGGCTCGCACGCGGCATATATATATGTATATATATATATGTACATATATACCATGAAATATATATACACGTTCCAGGAAAAGGCTGATAAGCCATACCGATAGAAACGGGGCCAAACATTTACCCGCGATAAGATCCCCTATCTCCTGAGAACTCGGCGTTTTTACATTCGCCTCGTTGGCTGGCCTGACTTGGCCGGCTGTACGAGAGTCACAGTATACACGATAGAAAGAGAGAGAAACAAGGGGGAAAAAATGAAGAAAGAGCAAGAGAGCCAAAGAGAGGTCGGTTCGCCAGGCATGGCTCCGTAGTACTGGCTTCAGATAGAGATAGCTATTTTTAATGGAAGTTCCTTCGAGTGCTCGAGTACCGATAGCCGCGCGCCTATCTGGCTGTAGATATTTTTAATATCGGGAACGGGACGTTGGGTTATGGTGGCGACGCGGTATGGAAGGTGGATGCTGCGTATCGAGATAACTAAGAAATCAAGTCTGATGTCGATCTCATAGAAACGCTACGAGCCGTTTTCTAGGTTTACACGTAGAATTAATATTTGTGAATACAAATTTTGAAAAAATGATTTAATATAAAAATATGCAAATTTTAGCCAACGACCATAACACATATATAGATATATATATATATTTATAAAGAAATTTTTTTTTCCATAGGCTTTCTCTCTCCCATATATAACACATTGGGTATCTGCCTTGAACATAAGGGTTCGTCGTGATTGGCCACGTCGATCCTGTCGTTCCTCGTATCCCCATGAGGCGTCCCGAGACTATCTACCATCTAGAGCCAACAACAATTAGCCCGAGGTCAGAGTTCGATCCCTCGCAACGTGGTGGGCGGAGAGGATCGCATCGAGAGCAATCTGAGTAAACAAATCATAAACTGACCGAACCTCCATAACCGAGAGTCGATCCCGTAGTTATCCTAAAGGTATCTCAATGTACGAGTCGCTTTACCATCGTGTATTAGGTATACGACCTTGTGAGCTAAAATAGTTTATGCATCGCTAGTGACACGTGGATGGACGGGAAACACGTGTATTTTACATGATGGAATAAACGTGCGACTCGAGTACAGGTAATAGAATGAATTTTCGAAAATTCATTCCTCGCAAATTGTACCACGGGGATTCCTCGGATGGACGAGGGGCGAACGGAACAGTCCGATTAACACGTTGTTTGTATAGGGGAATGTATAATAACAGGTTACGGGCATAGGTACCCATTTGTATCTTCAGGAGGGCATCTCGGGTTCTCATCCCAAGGAGTGGATGGTTCGCTTGCACCAGCTCTGCTATCTACCAAGGATCACGCACCCACCTCCTCCTGGTGCATACTCACGACGACGTAGTCGCCGTCTCTTTCTCTCTTCTTCTCGGTGCACCTGGTGCTCATCGTCTTGATCTATCTTGCCTAAGGGCCCACCTCCTGGCTCTTGGTAAGAGACCTGGTGCACCTTTCTTCCTCACGGTCTATCTATACGTAAGCTCTCTGGGTTACTCTTACACGCCCTTGGATCCCGGCTGAACGGAATGGTATTATCAGGGTGGGATTAGATAAAAGTCTTTATAAAGAAAACACGGTGAGTCCATGTTTAAAATGGCTGAGAATCAATGCCGGGTAAGATCTGACGTCGATAGGTCCAGCCTCGCGCATAACCACTCTTCATAACTTACATGCTGTGTACTGATCTTTCTCTTGCCCGAAGCTGCGAACTGACTCATCGTCGATTCGTGCTAACTCAATGCCATTGTAACGTCAGGTATATACATATAGAGATAGTGGATATATTATTGGAACTTTTTATTTTCATTAATTCAATCGATCTTCGATTAGAGGATTTAGCTTGGCTTGTATATCCATCATATAGGTAATTGATACAGAGTCTGTTTAATTGCATTGATTATCGACTCTTTTCGTCTGACAACTGTCAATGACCGATCGAGTCGTATCGCTCCTTTGGCAATTTTGCGAATATGTGTATTAAAAGAAAAAAAAAGGAAAAATTCATGATAATCAGGGAAAGACTGAAGGGACTGCCAAACGCTTCTGTCTGGTAGTGGAAGGGGGATGAAAACTACCCTCGCGGATCTCGGTGGTGACTGGCGGCGGCGACCGCGTGCGCTTCGCGATAAGCTCTGCCAGTCCTCTGCTTTCCCTCCCTTAAACTTTCAGGGGTGTTTCACCCCGTTACCAATCTATCCCTTGGCACCTATATGACTGTACACAGACAGTTTTACAGTCATCGGTCCCTGACAGGGATCGATCGCCTTTCTACAGTCTCTTGCAGCCTGATTATTTAAGCGACTCGTACGCGCCATTTCCATTTCACCAGATTGGATATCTAAAGAGCATCTCGACTCTGATAGATAAGTCTATGGATGAACGTTATCTAAGTCGGATAAGACTACGAGATATAATCCCATTCAAGTCTCGCGGGATACATTATTTCGTAAGAGTGTCTAAGCACGGAAACCGGTATCTCCTGCCGCGGTTCACCGAGTTCCACAGCATCTTCCAGCATCCAGCAGCTCTTAGACGGCAGCATCTTTATCGAGTGTAGCGTGCATTATGGCCTCCGGCTGTCGCTGATTGATATACAAAGTTGACAAAGTGTGACGTCAAGAAACAGGAGGGGCGGTACGCCAAGGTAATGGTGCGGTAACGATATCTCCCCATTGTCCCATAGCTATGGGAAAAAGGGGGTGTGCTACTCGCCTGGTCCATATCTGTCTCGAAGGAAGATTCGCATCCATCCAAAGACCAATGACGGCTTGTTCGTTCTCTATCTCATTAAAAAAAAATTAGAACCCTAAAAATTATCACTATAAGCCAGCACCCAGTCTAGGGATATATTGGTACATCGGACAGTTATTGATTCTTGTGACAGATTTTTTTTTTTTTTTTTTTTTAAAAAAAATTTCATA
>NW_014333453.1:75848-106230 GCF_000341935.2 Cephus cinctus
TGTGACAGATTTTTTTTTTTTTTTCTTTAAAAATAATGTCCTACGGGTTGTTTCACAAACTAAGAGAAAAGCGCCAGCGTTTCCTTATCTTTGATAACGACTGCTCTTTATTAATCGGTTACCTCTGCTTGAGATATCCTTGTGGTGGGAGGGGTGTACATGGTACATGGACGTTTACGCGTGTCCATGAGATCCTGTCCGCGCAGCATCCACTCTTTTCTCAGTGTTCGTATATATGTATATTACATATATCTATATAGATGTACACATAGGTGCTTATATATATATATACAAGACCCTCGAGGACCGAGATATCTACCTACTACCTATTTCCGTATCGGCCCCCGATACCGGAGAAATCAGCAATGCATGCCTCGCTTGCGCGGATGTGGGGGCCCACAATGATTTATTATTTTTATCTCCGTGACTCCTCGTTCGCACGGGCGCCGAGGATACCGAGCGCGAATCTCAGCTAGTCTAAGGGAAAATCAGTATGGAGACCAAGTGAAAATCTACGGGAAGATTAGGGGCAGGAAAATGCACTCGGCCCTCCCGTACGTAAAATTCGCGCGATCATCCGTTCCGAGTGCTGAGCGACTCAATGAAATATGGTATATACCTCGTCTGTTTACTGTATGATCATTTAATATTTTATAAAATCATTACTCATCCCTGACCTAGTCTAATTCCCTCAAACGATCCCAACGTCATCCGGATGAGTACCACTGAGCAATAGATCACTCGGCAATAGATAGACTCTGCTCTCCCCACGTTGCTGCCTGATTGCGCTTTTCCTTGATGGCTCCTGTACCGTCAGGTCGACGTACTCAAATCCTGTATGTATAGATACTTTTGGAGATTTCTGGAATAGCCCAAAATCTTTGTGAGGAATCCCTTTTTTTATTTCATATAATAAAACCAGCCAAGTACGTGAACCATACGATACACGAAAATCTATGTATCACCTTAAAACAGTCCAATTTTTCCGATGAATATTCCAATAAAGCTACGACAGCTATAGTCCACTCGACCCAGCACATTAGCGCACGTAACGGCGTTAAATGGTAAGTGGCGATAACTTGATAGAGAGACACACCAAGGGGTGGAGGGTAAGTAGGGAGCGAACGAGAGAGAAGGAATCGGGCCACGAGAGTGCCACTAGGGATTCTTACACCCCTCCCTCTCCCCTCCCTCTCTCTCTCTCTCTCTCTCTCTCACTCTCTCTTACGAGTAGAGAGAGAAAAGGTACAGGTACTAGGATAGGAAGGTGCTAGTTCACGAACGGCCCAACTAATGACTCGATGAAAAGCTCGTTGCCGCACAGGAAGAGATAGTAGCTGGGAGGAATGAGGGTGGTAGGGTGGTAGGTTACTCGTGCTAAATTCTCGTTGATTGCTAAGAAATTACCTGAAATATACGAGCACGAGAGTCCCCTTGGATATTCACCTGTTCGCCAGTTCACCAAGTGAGGTGGGTAGTTAGCGAGAAGGTAGCATAGCGACTAGCGGACTGCCTGACTACTGGGCCATTAGTAACGGACACCTAGTATAGGCTGGTTACCGTCTTGAAACGAGATATGTGTGTAAGGTGCTGAGTTAAATTTAGGTTAGTTTAGTTGAGACGGGATAACCTAACATCGAAATTTCCACCCCCTTGATCTTTTATACTACTTTTTTTCCTTTCTCACGGACAATGATTATTGATAAGGGCGGATAGATGGCGGTGTCTGTGGAAAATTTGCTAAAGGGAGGGTTGGCTACATTAAAAACTCGTATATTGCCGGATTTCGAGAAGCAGCCAGAGCTGCGAATGCCGAACGGTGGGGCGTCGCGACGCTCGCGGAGTAAATCAAACTCGGGCGGAAAAATTGAAGTGAGCAGCTCATTACGGGTAATCAATAACCGATACATTATCGGCACGAGGGTGGTGCTCGAGGTATACATATATATATATATATATATATATATATGTATATATATATATATATATACACGGCAGGGGCTGGAGAGGGGTGGAGAGTATATTAACTCGAATGGATGGGGTAGCTCATCTCCGTCCCGTGAGGGGTAGTCCGCCGCTCTGATTTACACAAGTATATTGAATTTATTGAGATGAGCCTAGGGATAGCGGCCAGGAGGATATTAGCTGCCTACCAACCGACGCTCGACGTTGCCAAACCCTTGCGTCTCCACTTCATCTGCCTCCTCCTCCTACTCCTCCTCTTCATCCCCAAACACCGACAGTACTACCCCGGCATTTATTTAAGATCGTCCCGCTGATTTATTCCACGCGATAGACCCCTGAATATCATTCACTACGAATGCCGCTTCAATTTCGCTACCGACTAAAAGCCAATAGCTGCAAGCCGACTGTACTTTGCGGTTTACCTGAAATTAAAAAAAAATTATAAAAATAGATAATCGTTATTTGGTATATTAATCCTTGTGTCTCTCGTTGTTTGTTGCAGGTAAGTTACCCGGAATTCTCGCAACAGGAATTTAACATTGACTTCAGCATCCAAAATTCTTCTGTAGTAATTTAAAAGTTTTGTAGTAATTTAAAAAAAAATTTCCTCTATTCATTCGCCTGACCTAACCTAACTCGTGGATCAATATTCGCAATTAAGTCGTACTTTTTGAGAGGTCTCAATTATGCCATCCTTGGACCATTAGTTCTTCGTTGCTACTGTAGGTGGCTGCCTTAATACAGGTACTATATTATTTTGTATCGTAGTATAGGTACGTATAGACATTAGTCTCTGGGTACTGGAAGGTGTTCTCAGTGTACTTATTCTCTATCCCGTGGGGATCGAGAAAAGGTCCCTTCTGGATTCTCGTATAGCCTGTGTTGAATGGCGAGTGACTAGTAGAGAGTCGAGATCAGAGTAGAGAGAGAGAAGCAAATGCTCTTGCGATCCCAACGTTCTTATCTAGCACAGCCAGCCAAGGTTGTACAACTTAACCCTTCCAAAAGCTGGCCACAGATTTACCTCATCTAGACTGTCCGTCCCATAAGCCACACTTCGGTCTTCTACTGTGAAAAGAGCCTAGGAATGTTAGCTATACAGTATATCTATATCTAAGTTACGAAAAGTGGTCATCAAATTCAGCCAAAGTCCATTATTAGA
This sequence comes from Cephus cinctus, assembly GCF_000341935.2. Classification (NCBI taxonomy): domain Eukaryota; kingdom Metazoa; phylum Arthropoda; class Insecta; order Hymenoptera; family Cephidae; genus Cephus; species Cephus cinctus. The sequence continues at coordinate 78,976 of NW_014333453.1, forward strand.
ATAACTACCAATAGGGGTAGTAGATAATTTTCTCATGTAAAATAAGAAGGGTGTCAGTATGAATATACATAGGTATAAAGAAACTCAAGAACCCAAGTCGAAAGTCTCGGGAAGTCATCGTATCCTCCGGATCAAACAGGGGTAGTATGTAGTAGGCTGAGCCCTAAGGGCGGGACGAGCTACGAGCCGTTAACGACAATATTATTACCGTCCTCGGTTAATCCGACAGGCTTGGCCTGAGCCACGTTACGATTTCCTTAATTACCTTAACCAACAAGGGGGCAGATAAAGGGAGAAATTCATTTAAAAAAATTTCTATTCACTCCTGCTTCCTGATCGTGAATACTAGGCCAAGTGATACAGATTGACAGGTAATCTTTCTGGTGTGAAATTATCTGCTCCTAGATGGGGGTTCTTTTCTAACTGACGGCATACCACCATAGAGATTTTACAGGGATAGGTGGACTGTAGTGGGAATAGTGTCTGACAGGGTAACCGGGGTAGAATCTCTGTCTGGAAAGGGGTGGGAAAGATGTCAAGAAAGGGTGGGCGTAATTTGCAAGGAAAAGCCACGGGAAGGAAGACGGACGAGAGGACGACGAAGAAGGAGATGACGAAGGCTGCTGGCAGCCGATAAGCAACCAGGCGGGCCAACATTGATGAATATAAATAAGGAACGATGATGGCTGGGCTAACGTTATCAAGTGGTCGCATGCCACTCCCCTCACTGCTGCCAACCCCCTGGACCATGTTGGTGGTGCGCGCTCCTTACCGGAGGGTGGTCGGGGGGGGGGGTTGATTCGGGTCCGGGGTGGTATTTAGATATTCTAATGGGCGCCTGATAACGAGACGCTTCTCCCGCGATAAAGACGACGCTCCCGTCGTCGTCGCGACGCTGCGCGATGCTGATAACAGAACTTGTAGTGTGCTTGTTTATGTGCTCGCCTAGGTATACACCCGCAGAATCCTACAGAGGGTTGGGATATAACTGGACCAGACAGACGTTCCAGAAGTTCACCACTTCGCAGTATCTCATTGAAATACATATTAATGGGGCCCATTTGAAATTTGGTCGTTGCGATAAATTACATTGAGCGTCGCCTTAACGATCTCCGTATCTCGTGCATTCGGGATTCTTTATTTTGCAAAGATAAGGATTGACTCGTCTGAATGAACATCTTTTTAATCGGCATATCAGCCCGGTTCGATTAGTCTCACCGCGTAAGTGGCTTAACGTCACTTCTAATGGAATATACCAAGTTACTGGATTTTATGGCCACAGGGGTCGCCACTCCTAGTGGCAATAGCAGATCGATACCATAGAGCTATTAATTTGGCGACACGGTGCGTCGATCCGTCCACAATGAGAAATTGCTTTGCATACTTGGATCGTAATAGTTTTATCTTCCACTGCGCCAAAGATCGTCCATCGAGGACACGTTTCCTCGTGGGAAGACATAATAGTTTAACGTATTCATGAACAACGTGAAAACATTAATTAACTTTCACTACGCACGTTAACCACTGTAAGCAAAGTCCTCATAAGAACGTTCGATCGATCGCGGAAGCACCCTAGGTAACTTGGATTTTACGTATTTCCTATACCGTCAATGGGAGCAAGAGAGACAGACCCATGGGCAGACAAACGTGTAAGACAAAGACAGACGTATCTTAAAAATCGCTAAATCGTAATCACAAGATAATCGCCGACCAACCCAAGGAGTCTTCTTGGACGGTAATGAGGGGCAGACACGGCTATAGGGGCGCGAGATAAACTCACGGGGTAGGTATCTCTCAAAGAGGAGAGGTACCTCCGATCGGGATGAAACGTGGGCGAGAGATTTTATCGGTGCCATATTAGAGGAAGTTATAAATCGCTGCGAATCTAAAATTGATCTTTTCTGCAGCGGCAGAGCAGTGGTTCGAGAGGGAGTTGCCTCTGTCGTCTAGGGTATATATCTATACGTACGTGTATATATAGATATACATGGAGCATTACTTATAGTACATATCAATCTATATAGATATATATAAAGATAGGCGTTAGGTATATATCGGGTCCGCGAGGACGAGCAGCAGGGTGTCGTAGGGAACATCGAGGAGGGGTGGGTGGTGAAGTGTAGGTGTAGGCAGGCACCTATCGAGAGGAGCCTTCGCGAGATATATCGATTGTGACGCGTCTGCGAGTTTGAGATAAGCCCGATCCGCATAGCCTCGACTGTCGAGTCCTCCAGCCTCCAGCATCCTCGTCCTCTTCGTCGCCTCCTGATTCAACCCCACTCGGCATCGGGACTCACCGCGCTCACTTGGGCTATTTCGGGGAGGATCGGGAGCTCCGGCATTTTCACCCTGGGATGATTAAAACGTACCGGATTACTTTGGAATATCGAGTCCTTCGTCCAATAGCTTCGCAATCCCGAATTTCTCCTGCAGCCCCGTGCCCAACCCCCCTGAGAACCCTGTAGATCATTCCCGTGAATCGCATCCCCCTAGGGATTTAAATTTTTGTACCCCACCCGCCCCTCGAATATATTTTAATTCGAGGTAAACGACAAGCGGAGTTAATTCCCCGTGTAATAACTCACACGTTAAGCCGTCTATGTAATAATTTTTTTTTTTTTAAAATATCAAAATTCATCTCGCTACTTTTCAGACGTCCCGTGTTGGTCGGAATAAAATGTGGCAGGAAGATCGATACCTTCGATGAGTGCGTGAAATTAATTTAATCGTCGAGACGTGAACAGTTTAGGTAGCCCTCCGAGTAGAGGGCCCTTTACTCGGGCCTTTTCAGGCCCACGAAGGTACAACTTAATTGGGTGAAACTGGTCCTCTCTTATATGCATGTATATACGTATACTCAACAGGCGAGATTATAAAGTATCTGTATATCTGTATATTTTAAGTATACATACGGATAGGTCACGTATATACGGCAAAGGAGAGGGAAAGTACGAGAGGGAGGAAGGACGGCGACGCCGACGCCGACGGCCAGCCAGAACCGAATGCCGGGGAGAATTTTAATTGGCAGCAATTTGTCGAGCGGCGCTCGAGCCTGGTGTAAAGGCGGAGGGAATCCCTGCAGGGGACACCTACTTAACTTTACTCAATGGCCACTTTGTACCCTGTCAACCTGGCGCGCATCGATAGCCAACCAGGAGCCAGGATCGGATGCTGGAGACATCGACGCCAGGATGCCTATATGCTTACTCTCAATGCTTATAAGATCAGGATATATACACATACCTCTTTTCGTACTAAAATCACACCTTAGACTCGACAATTTAACAGGGATCAAATATACGGTTTTAATGACAGCACTGTCAATAGGTGAAAGGGGATACTGATTTTGAAAATTGATAATAGCCCTAAGTTGGCAGGTTTGCGGTACTCAGGGTTGTCCGTGTAAATTCAATACGACGAATCAGCTGCTCACTGGTAATAATAATAGTAATAAGGTCCAGAGAGAACGAGAGAATATAAATGAGTACTTCGGTATTCATTACACTAATATCACGTCATCTAGACGCGGTATCCTGTAATCAAGTACTTCGTGCGGCACCGGGGTGCCCGTGCTATAGTGTAGCAGGCACAGTGCACAGAACACCCCCGGAGCGAGTCCAGCTGTGCTGTGTTATTAGAAGGGTATATAGTACGCCTGCGGATGAGCACCAAGTATCACGGTAGCTCCTAACTGCCTCGTGAGATTTATGAATCTTGTCTTACCCTCTTATTTTCTCCCTCCGAGAATTCACCTGAGACTATTTTGCTACCAGTTGCGATAATTCACTTCCGGCTTTAACGAACCGCATGAATTTTTCGTTTATCCATTATCATGGCCTGCACCAAAATTCTTTATTAATGCAAAAAACATTGATTTTAATTCTTATATCGTAAATCAGTTTCGAGAGAGAGAGAGAGAGAGAGAGAGAGAGAGAGAGAGAGACATAAAATCCGCACATGTTCCCCAGCCTAAAACCAAACATGGTAAGTTGCTCCGCTCGGAAAGCCAACAGTTAACTGTCGCTTGGACGGATGCGAATGCCTGATATATACATACATATATATATATGCAGCTACCAAAGACGTGGTACTGGTATTCGAATGGCAAAATCTCATAAATAGTCGATTGCGTATGGAGCGACCGGTATGTAGTATCAATATTGAAAGACCGGTATAGCGACTCAAAGACTAAGCAATAGGTGAATCTGCATAGCGCATAGTCCATGTCCAAGAATGTTCATCTGGTTAAGTCAAATCGCGAGTGAGCGTATTTCACAGTGTTACCACCTTGAACTATACCGGTCGATCCAAAATCACAGTACCATCTGAAGTTAGCTCCTTTTCGAGTGGCTCTGCGTAGACTCTACGCGTAATTGGCGGCTCGCGTAGGTACTCAGCTATACATATACGTATGAACAGAAAGCCGCCATAGTTAGAAACGAAGAAGACTCGACAAGGATCTCCGATTCCGAGGTATCCCGTGAAGGGCTCCTCCACAGCTGCTGATCTATGAATGAGAGCAGCATGGGAGGTGCTCGGGATTGGCTGATTGGTTGCACCGGTACCAAAGCCTCGACCAATCAGCTATCGGTATACCCTGTCTCTCCTCTTCTCTTTTTTTCATCGGCGTACCAACCTCTCTTCTTCGATCATCTCCTACCTCCCAGTGTATATCGGCACCTCCTATATATCCTTCCTCTTCGTCCTCTTCTTATTCCCCTCCTTCCTCCTCCGCGTCTCATTCCACGGACACATCTCTTCTTAGCGTCTCGTTTCGCTCGCGCGATGCGAGTCTGGGCTGCATTGTTTGGAAATACGCGGCAGATCCACCGCGATAAGGCTCCTATCGCTCTCTGGCTTTTTGCTTCGTTCCTTTCTCTCTCTCTCTCTCTCTCTCTCTCTCTCTCTCTCTCTCTCTCTCTCTCTCTCTCTCTCTCTCTCTCTCTCTCTTCCTATCTCTCTCTCTCTCTCTCTCTCTATTCCTATCTCATTTCTTTTTCCCTCTCATACACTCGCACGTTCCTTTTACTCGAATCCACCCTACGGATTGTGCATCCACGCCGCTCGTGTATGCAATTTGTTCCCATCTCACATGTGGATGGAAACTTATCCAATGGTCATCCATGTTCAATTTTACGTCCTTTTTCGCCTTTTACTTATTTCTATATATATCCGTATCCTTTTATGGTCTATATGGAGAGAAAGATATACACTATATATATCCTATCTATACTCCCAAGAACACATCGCTGCCAATAATCCTCGCGGATTCTACAACCACTGTGGTCTCCTCCGTATAACGTGGCAGGGGAGTAAATTTCCTGGCACTGACCGTGCGAAAATAAAGGACGTGCGGGATATTAAATTAACGAACGTGGCGCACGTTTCCACGTCACGGCCAACTAGCCCAGCGACCTGACACTATGAGGCTTGCTGCACGCGACGGGCAACCACGCCTCGGCCAATTAAACGAATACCTCGTTAATTAGATCGTATACACAGTGCGCCGTTACACGATGTAGCACCGAGGATAGTAAGTTAAAGCAATGAAAAAATTTTTTGAAAAAAAAAAAAAAGGAGAGGTCCTACTGTTATAACCTTTTCACATGCATGTACATTGCACATGTATATGGCAAAACGTCAGATTCGTAATGACTAAGAGGTTACGTGTTTATGGTGAACAATATCGTGACTCTCAAACGCACTAAGTCACTCGCGATAAACTATAGTAGTCATTAAAATTTTTAAGGACTCCTTAATGCACGTCATTGGAATTAGTATGAACGTGCTATATGGTAGAGGTCCTCCACTTAAAATGCATTTGAAAATTATTGACAAACCCTGTACGTGGTACACACGTGCATGGACGAGATTAGATTGGAGGATTTAAATGCCTTTAAAATTTCTCGGAATCTTTCGATCTGTCCCGGATTTTAGGTCACTGGTCCATTTCTACGTCCCATTAGCACCACTGAGATTGCTCTTATTTGTTAGCCAGTGAACTGCCACCTCGGTTTACGCACTCGGTGTCGCATTTTAATAGACTTCTCCAGGCGCGATGTCGATCCCATCCTGGTGATACGGAGAAACACGAACACCTAGTGGCTTCCTCGGGACAGCCGACGCTCCTAACTTAATTAATTATTTAACTTGGGACACGAGAAGCGCCAAGAAGGGACACCGTACGTTCTAACGTAACTTGTCGGGCTCTTGCGGAATCTCGAGTAACTGTCGAGTGACCGATGGGTATCTTGTTAATCGGACGAAGCGTATAAGGTAAAAGATGAAGAAAAAGAGGATAAATGAAAATAAAAAAAAATTAATAAAAACAACACACCGTCGCTCCTACTAATTATCCATCCGATTTTTGTATGTACGTACGTCAATGGGAATATATTCTGAAATCGATCTTTTTCTCTCTTTCTCTTTCCTGCGAGTGTCGTTGGTCGCCCAGCATCCCACGCTTAATTGGAGGCGAGTCGGATCGAGACAAGAATCGACGATGTCGCACCAGGTTCCTTCCCCCGGGTGACCCCGGGAAAAAATTGAACCCGATCCTCTCATTCGAACTGGGCTAACGAGACGCGAGAGCTGGAACAATTTATCGAGAGTAGGTACATAGCTAGAGCGTCGCCGAACCGATCCGTGACCGATTCCGATTACGGATCGGTCGATGTCCGACTCGGTGGTCGGACAATAATGATTTATAAGTCGAGTAAATGAAATCGGTACGTACGTGAGGGACAATCGTTAACGGCCCGAGGCCGAAATTTCGAAATGGAGGCAATCGGTATGGCTGATCGCTTCAACATCTGCTATATATATTATACATAATATATATAATATATAATAAGCACAAAATTGCTGATATATTCATTCTGCTTTAATTGGCTTTCTCTCGTAATATCTGATATCAATCGGGTTCGCCCTTGGCTTATCCATATGTGTACATACATACGTATAAAGACGAGGTTCCCTCTGACCCTCCGAAATTGCTTAATTTAAATATTACCTAATACCTAGAACAAGGTCAATCACAAAGCGAATTAGAATTCAATTTGATTTATATATCATAACCTTGAATCAAAACTTAGGATCTATATAGGACGATAAACTATCAGGACAAACGGGTCTGCCTGTAGTCGGCTGTTGGTCCGATGTCTGACTACATGTATATATCGAGTGCCAAACTCTCTAGATAAAGTGACTGTTGCGCCGGAGGTGGAAAGTGAGGTGGTTGCAAGGAAAACAACAACGACAATGTCTTTGTATGCAAGGTATAGGGTGGGCGCAGGAGGGAGGGGGGAGGAAGCACTAAAGTGCTCGAGTCAAAAGGATTGTAATCGGTCGGTTGGAGAAAAGACCGCAGAGAAAGAATAATAATCTGTAACGGGTGGAAGTTGGCGAAGGGTTGAAGGTACTGAGGTTACGCAAGGGTTGAGTTTGCTCGTAGAACTGGTGGTTACCGGTTGTCGGTTGGTATGGAGGTGAGGTGGTTGGTAGTAGCAGTTGGGAACGTGGCGTGATAACCCTTTCGTTATCGGACGACGGGGGTGAATACGGGGGTGCGGGTGGGTGTTGGGAGCTTAGCAGCGAGCTAGGCGATTCCAGACCCTGATAACGGGCCGATGTCTGATAACTAACACTCTACGATATAATACACAAGCACTCGGAGGGACCGTAATGGAACGCTTGTACAGGGTGACTACAAAGTACGAATATAGTGTAGAGGAAACTCCATCTTTGTTTGTGTTATCTGTCATTATTTATCTATGGAATAATTTTGATCTTTTTTTTTCTTAAGTTGGATTCCTACGTGCATGACTTGGCTATGACAGCCTAGTGAGATTTCTATGGTTTTGCCTTGTCCTACGTCAGTTATGATCAAGTGGAATGTCTGAAAATTCTGGGCAGGGAGACTTTAAACAAACGTAATGCTGAATGCTCACGGGGTTGGCTGTATTATTTCAATGGAGAACACGGTGATAGCGAGAGTGAGAGAGGTAGGGAGGGAGCGAGAGAGAAAGAGAGAGAAGCGTACTCGAGGATTCTAGAGGAGGGTTTTGCGGCAAGGCTCGAACGCTGGACCCGCCTGATAACGCCTAGGCAACATATCTTGGCCCCTGCAGGCTTTATTATAAACCCCCGCAGCCGCAAACCAAGTCTCTCTTGCCTCTCTTGGTATATTCCTCTCTTACTCTATTTCTCTGGTCCTCTATTGGCCTACTGTATATATTTCACCTATACAGGAGTAGGTACTCCTCTTTCGTCCCTGTCAGGATACAAGCAGAACGAGTACCAGAAGGGAGTAAAACCATCGGCAACAACTCGGCACCTTCCGTCCTCCATGACGTTCATCAGGTTTCATTCTGAGCTAGTCCATGGTAAAGCATTGCGCGTCGTACGTAAAAGCTGTGGTAAGGAAGAGGAGAAGGGAATTGCGAAAACCGGGTGGACCTATCGAGAGGTAGAATCTGTTCAGGTGGACGGGAGGCAAACTTAAGAAAAAGAAAGAAAAAAAACTTCAGCGGGTACGAGTGTCGCGAGACGATCCTCGTTTACGCGCACAGCCACCTCCTGGTGCAGGTATACCCTAGGATCCCCTTACCCTACGCCACTCGTTCGCTCCGATCGGCTAATCTGTAAGGACTAGGTTCTGTATCAGGAAGGATCGTCAGTGTGTCTCCTCAGGGAAGGGTGTTTCGAATGGCTCGCGGGTAAAAATCCAGGGAGAGAGAGAGAGAGAGAGAGAGAGTGAGAGTCAAGGTCTCGCGAGATGCTGAAGGGTTAGGCAGTATGCTATACGAGTCTACGGGAGCGAGAGAGAAGGAGCGAAGGATGACGACGAGGGGAGGAAGAGAGAAGAGGATCAGATAGAGAGACTGCAGGACGGAGAAGGTGTTACGGTTGTGTGCGAGCCAGTGGTGGGACCTCTTTATCGTGATCCCGTCTTGCAGCTCAGCTCCTCATTAGCCCACTCGCTCATCAATCACTCGTCCACAACCACCATCTTGTACGGAACGTGTATCTATCTCGAGCATGTATGTTTTGTATACGGATGGTACGGGTCGAGGTGGACGAGAGTGTCCCAATATTTGGACCGCGGCCTCTCCTTGTCTTTGGAGGAGATCTGATCGGGACGGGGGCTAGGTAGTGGAAGGAAGACCCTGGAGAGTTCGGACTGAATCTCTCTGTCTCTCTCTCTCTCCCCCCCCCCCTTGTGGACCAGGAGGGCCGGGGCGACCAGGACGGCCATTCGCAGGCTCTGCTCCAGCTCGAAGATCGATTGCGATAGCTTCTCCCGTACCGAGCATGAAGAGCGCGCTTATTTATTCGCCCGGTCTTCTGGATCCTCGCGAGGTTAAATCAGGAGGAAAACTTACGAGCCACGTTCTACCTGGTAGTACCCTGCCTTATACCTGCCTGGATGACTGCCTACCTGCCTACTTTAATCCCACTGTACATTGCTTCTTTCATCCCATTTATGCTAATACAGTCTAGGAGATATTAGTAGCTGGCATATAAGCTACTCGTGTACCAGTCGATGATAGTAGGTCGTGCGACTCCAGACACCTTTTAATTTTATTCGTTAGACAGTAAACGAATAAGGAGAATAAGAAACTGGTGTCTAGCCTGTCGACAGGACGAGCAACACTGTGTCCCAATACTTGATCGCGCTGCTCCTCTCTTCACTCTGGTCGTCTCGCCGCGCGATAAGATCCATATTATAAATACCAGAATCTCAATCTTATCGCGGAGCCACGGAGTTATTAGACGGGCATTCCACTCGGTTTCCATTCCGTTCGAAAGTGATAGCGGGAGGCCCCTGCTTAATCTTAAGTCGAGAGTCGTCTCCTTATAGCTCGATATTGTTTAACTTGGCTCGTTATCGCGAGATGCACTCTATAGTCATCTCTCTGGGGGAAGATAGCGATATAAGTATAGCACACCACCTTGGAGCTCAAATGCCTTGTAGACTGTCTCTCCTCTTCACCCCCTGACCGACCCCTTGACTTCTGCATCCTCACTCCTCTCGCGGAAAGGGGTTGGGACCTTGGGGTGGAGAACTGCACTCGGCCGATAACGCTTGCTGGACTGATAACGAGCCATCCAGGCTTTTTCAAGCTGCCTGAGAATCGCAGTTGCTAACTCGTCGTCGGTGACGTGATGATTTGAAAATCCTCCCTTAAATTTTATTCCGATACAATAGTCGGATGTTGCGCTTATCAATCCTCGATCCAAATATCGCTATGAGAGTCATAATGAAATTTTGAATATACAAGAAAAAAAATTTATTTTCATAAGACAAACCCAGAAAAAATTCTTTAAACCTACTTGCCGGGCGACGTCGACGTCGCGGCGTCCTTCGATAAGACCGCGATATCTAAAGCCCATAATATAATGCTTCCGTTGTACTGTATATCGCAGCAAGTGTACCTGATGTATTCGGTCTTGAAAAGGCCCTTACGAGTTCTACAACGCGAAACTGTCACGGCTCTCGCTGTCGGGCCCAGATTCCTGATTAAGGGGGTTGTTATCCAGTCGTCTAACTAACCCTAAACGCAAGAGTCCAGCTAGGTGCAGTTTTCTGCGAGGACTTGAATCACGTGGACGCCGTTATACGTCATCGGTGACGTGTGTATATGTCTGCATGTACAGGACGTGTGCAGTAAGTTGAACGACACCGCATGCGAGAGGCCCCAGACGCCTTGGACTCTCCATTAGACTGACGGATGGGTCACGATTGGGTCCGCGGATAACGGCGAGCCTCGACCACGAAGAGGTTGCCGAAGAGAGGGTTTGGTGTGGAGAGAGAAAGAGAGAGGAATAAAGTGCCAGATAAAAGAGAGGAATAAGAAATAAGGCTCAATCCTGTATAAAGCATAAGCAATAACGGCGAGATATGAGAACTATCGGAAATAATTACTTTGGCTCTATCGAGTGTGCCGAAGGGGGTTTGGTGCGGATTGGTAGGGGGGAGGAGGAGGAGGAGGGGGTCGCCATGACTCCTATATAAGAGGCTTCACTGCCAGAGAGGGATAAGTAAGTATAAGTGACTCGCACGGTCCCCAGATACGGGTCCGCCTTCCAGGAATCAGTATTTATTGTGACGCGATGAGATAGCGCTCATGGTAACCGGGGACCACGGACTCCACGAATTATGGTTTTCAATATGACGGTTCGGTATCTACACCTCCGTAGGACCCCCCTCGAAAGATACCTTGTCGCCGGAGTTGTAAACTGACTTAAAAGGCTCTAAGATTCTTCGCCTTCCATTCGTTACCTTGGACCCTGTACTTTTTACAAAGACTGTACCTGCTGTATTATAGTTATCAGAAAAATCTTAGATTTCTAATGACGCAATAATTCATCCGCTAACTCGTTATCTCTAGTTGCGTTTTAATGCTTATTTTTTTTTTTAATAATACGTCGAAGCAATAGATACCGTGCGTAACCTTCCCGATCGGTTTTTCCGTTTATTCGATGGACGGTTCAAAGTTTTCTGATAAAACGTCAGATAGCGCTGAACGCGTAAAAGAAAAGAAGAGAGAGAGAGAAAGAGGGAAAGAGCCGAGAGGAAGCTAAGGACAGGAACGAAGTAACTTTGGCTAGATCGAGAAAAGGGGAGATGAAAACGGTGCACGAGCCAGAGAGAAAGCTCTCGCCCAGATAAGACCGATTATGATCCCTCGTGGTTAAAGTCAAAGTTTTTATAATAGATAAGACCACGTGAATGGGTTACCCAAGATAAAGCACCCTGTCCCGGCCATTGCCGTCACTAATACCGTCCGCCATCCTTTGCTTCTCTCTACCATCCACTTCTACCTAAGCTAAGTGCTTTTTTCTTAATAGCGACCGGATCATTTTTAAAGCCGCCACGTTTAATGCCATATATATATATATATATGTGTGTGCATATGGTGCCCACCTTACAAGAACCTACAACCTATTCCGCCTCTGGTCAATTCCCGATTAGACTCCATCTGACTAGGACCTTTATCGAAAACGATTTCTAATTCACTCGTATTAGAACGCCCACGTGTCCAGGTATGAGATACTCCGACACGCGTCAATCAATTGACAGATTGAAAGGCACTGATAGGATAATAAAGATCTTTCACAATAAATAAAAAAAAAAGGTGAAAAAAATAATCGAAATTGCCTGGTCGGATTTATAATAGATTTACTTATGTGCGTACACGTGCTCATGAAAATTGAGTGATTCCAGGAGTTCATGTAGTATCTTCTTGTTAGCATTAAGCAAGTCGAAAGAGGGTAGATATAATTTTTACGAGCCACCTCGGTCGCGGCGCCTGTAAATTGAATAACGCTTCAAAGGATTTACGTAATGCTCTCAAAGGCGCTACCCCGCTGCAGCCATCGCCGCCCTGGGATGCTGGGACGTGGTGCAGGAGGGGCGAAAGCTTCTGCATCCGACAGCCATCGAGGCTGAAGTCACGGAGTGGCTATAACCTGGCTCGCTACGTACACACGTCGTGCACTTTGCCGTTAATGTGTTAGGGTGGTTGTTTGGACCAGGCGTCGCGACGCGTAGCTACGTCGGTACCAAGGTGCAAGTTATGCCTGGGGTGAGATTGCAGACGGACTGCGTCTCGTAAATAACGTTGCGTCGTCTTAAAGTGACCTTTCACCCTTTTACGGGAGACTTGACTTGGAATCCCTTATAGGACTCGGGGTACCTGGGGTACGAGGTATTGTTTGGTTGGGTTAGGTTAGGTTAGTACCTGGATAAGAAGGTCGCTGGTAAGGATTGGCACGAAAAGACCTAACTGTGATCATTCTATAGCATATACAGAGTCTTGATCCTTCGGATCTACTAGCTCCCCTATTGGACCTATTCTCGGATGCTGTATAAAAATCTTTAGAGTTTCTTCTTTTCTCTCCAGTTTTTTTCCTATACTCCCCCACCCCACCCCTGCCTCTCTTCTTGCTTCCTTTTTATGGCATCAAAAGGGAATCGATCGCGGGCAATTATCGGCCGACTCGAAACCCGCATATATTAGAGTCCTTTACTGCGACGATGGAGATTTCTTATCTGAGGGCAGATCGCCCTGCCCAGACACCTCCTTCGCCCACCTCCTGGAGATGTTTTAAGATCGATATCGATCGGAGCCAGTTGACTGAATGAATAATTATCAATAGACAGGTAGAATTTTGCCTGAGTGTATTTCTTTACGGGGATGACGATCTTACCGGGAGTCTGGATATCGGCAGCTGTAATATGGACCTCGGCTGAAATGCACGAAATGGAATGATATCCTGTGAGTTCCGGAAACGGTAAATAAAAGAGCATCGATAGGAGAGACGACTGTGCCGATAAGCCCGAACGGTCGAAAGGTAACGAGAGCATAGGTTGGCGGGATCAGATAGTGAAGCTGGGCCGAGCAGGCCAGATCTTCGAGATAGGAGAATTTAATAACCTGCTAGAGGGCGGTGGGAGGGAGTGCAATAATATCGAGAGATATCGATCTTTAATTAGGCACGCAGCGCGGGAATGTGAGATTAGATCGCTAGACGAGAGCGAGTTTGAGTTCTGGCTCTCTTCTCCTTCTCTCTTCATCTCCTCCCCCTCCTCCTCCTCTCCTCTCCTCTCTCGATCCAACTCAAACTCCCTATTCCTCTCTTACTTTTTCTCTGGCCTGCCTTCTTTTCACTTTGATCTGCTCTAGCCTAGTCCCTGATCTCTTGAGGTATCCCCCCCCCCCCAACACACCTCACTTATCCTTCGTCTCGATCCAACTCAAACTCCCTATTCCTCTCTTACTTTTTCTCTGGCCTGCCTTCTTTTCACTTTGATCTGCTCTAGCCTAGTCCCTGATCTCTTGAGGTATCCCCCCCCCCCAAACACACCTCACTTATCCTTCGTCTCATCCGATCTAACAATCGAAACGGGACTCCAAATCGACAGAGATCCTCTTCTCCGGGGATAAAGACACTTCGTCTTACATTAGTGATCTTGCATTGTTCCACGTGTCCTCCTTCGTTTCTCCGCATACTGGCACCAGGACACAGTGTAGACATATGAGGTCTGATGAGCCTGTCGATTAAGGTAGTACGGATGTAGTCCGGAGAAGAAGAAAAATAATTGTTTACCTAATTCTCAATTTTTTTTTGACATTCTTAACAAAATGTCTGTCTGAGGTCTCTTTGATGTCTGTAGCGTCCAGGGTACATAGTTGGAGTATAGGTGCAGGCTGGTCGCATAGCAAGGTTATCAGTGGGAGTGTCTCCCCGGTGTCAACTGGCACTATCTCTTAATGACTACCCCATCTCGTGCTTAATCGGCGACACGTATAAACCATCCTGCTTCTGCATATTCAACGTCGCGCGCAGCCTCACTAAAGGATTGAAGTTTTTAAGAGGCAACGGGTTCATGTGAGACCCGTGACAGATGGCAAGGACGATATCGGTCGTCGAAGGCTGCTGCTGTCCTCGTCCCTCGTCGGCAATGTACGAGCCTCCTCGGATCCTGTTCTCGCTCGGAGATAACCTGGACCGCGTCCATTTTGCCACCAATCAGAGAAACGCCTGGCTAATCCCTATACCGCAATCCTGTTGGCGGGAAACTTTTAATCGTTGCTTAATTGCCGAAGGTGAACGTGGACCTGATGAAAATAATTCAACCATACAGAATGTATTACAGTGAATGTATAAGGTCCAGGGCGACCATGAGGTTGCTCTAGGTATAAAAAAAAAAACGTGGGCGCTTTGGTACGCTCACTTTTAAACATATAAGATCATCCTAAAAAAATTTTTTTTAATTTTTTTTCTTTCCGATAGAAAAAAAGTGTCACGGCTCGATTGGATAGTTAATAAATTATGGAACGTCGCTTAATCTGTCAAACTATGTCGACTCGGAGATGACACAAAAAATGGTCCAGACTCGATCCAGACGAATGACCGATAAATAGAATGCCGAACCTTTATGGGGTTAATGACATTCACCTTCCTAGACGAATACTCATGGTTTACCATACGTCTGGCTCATCCTCTCTTTGTTCTCTTTTTTCTTTTACTCCTCTTAACTGTCGTCGCTCCATCCTGCCAGGATCTGTACTGTGTTTCGTTTAGTGGCTGATATGCATACACGGTTCCAACTAGATTACTAAATTATTAACGTATCAGTAGAACGCTACCGTCTACTCCAGCCGTACGGAATGGACAAATGGGTTCTTGGTGTAGAAAAGGAAAAGAAAAGAAAAAAGTCAAAGCGTCTAGTCTGCAGTCTAGACAATTCCGACGGTGTCATAATACGACGTCAACCGTGCACCAGGAAGTCATCGTTACGCCTTGACAGGACCTGACGTCCTGGCGACGCCGGGGCGTCATTTAACCTCGTCCTTTAAAGTATTAATTTTTTCCCGCCGTCGAGTCATCCATTTTCTCTCCGGGTGTCCAAGAGCGTTCAGTAATACCTGGACCAGCGCCGTCCGTGAGACTTTTTACTCTACAGGGAGTCCCGGATGGACCCTAAACGAATTCCTTAGTATCCGGACACCTCAGCGCTTGTATGGAGTACAACGTCTTAATCGGCCAGCTGATGGGCTAATACATATTCTCGACTAATTACCCAACCGAAAATTAACAGCTACTGGGTTAACTTCACTGATGACGAAATCAACCTTAGAGGTCTCTCATCTGGTAGACAGAAAATTTGGGACTGATTAGAGATTGGAAATTTTTAAGGTCCTCACCACGGTAGGAACGACCTGGCGTACGGTCACATAAATCAGACGACGCCCGGCGTCGTTGTCGCCGTAGCGAATGGTTAGGCTGCGTGTTGTACATTTGTCGAGCCGTTAAGGTCGGACATTAACGTCCTGTCGTTCCACGGGAACACAGAGGCGCGCCACGTTTATTCCTCTCAGGTTACTAACGCCGCGCTCGAGACTCTTTTATAGGGATGCTGTGATCTTCTCTCTGGACCAATTCGACTATCAGAGAATTTCAAGCGTTTACGTATCCGTAAACTGGAACGAACTAGTTGCTACTCCTCTATGGGAAAATACTCTTTACCACATTCTAACCTCACTCGCTGTTACCTTCGTTTTATCTCTAATCACTGCGCTCCGATCAGGAACCAGGAGATTAGGCTGGACGAGTTAATAAACGAGTAGCGGATGCTGGCCTGGGACAGTCTTACACGCTCAAAGAAACTGAAGCAAGCCAAACGGATTAAGATACAGCCTAAAAATTCCTAAATAAATCACAGACAAAGAAATTCCCTAGGATTGTATAATCAGTTACAAAAAAAAAGAACCATCTCAACCATCTTACAATCTTTCAAATATATACATATATTTTTTAAGAAGGGTAGTTTTCAGGCCTTTTTGTCTTGAGTATTGGCAGTTTTGAGGACACTTGGTGTTTGTCAGGACGGGCCTGATAGCATTTAGATACGTAAGGTATACTGTCAGAACCATAAAGTAGCACTCACACCGAATTTTCCGAAAAAATTTTCATGCTACACACTCGCAGTTGTGGTGGGCTAAGAAGTGATTTCGTTAGGTTAGGTTAGGTTAGAATTTTAATACGACATGTCTCAAGTTTTCGTTTTTTTTTTTTTAAAACACATGGGCTTGCCATTGTGAGTGGCATGCGTCCTCATAGCTACCCTTTGACAAGTTTATATATATATATATATATATATATATATATATATATATTTCTTAACAGATTTCACCAGGAGTCGAAGAATCAAAATAAAATATTGCATTCACCTATCCCATCTATCCCCAAGTATTCTGTTAACTCCAAAGCATAGCATGTCTTCTGAGAAGCTGAGTTGCTCCTCTCATGCTCTTGAGATTATTCATGCAAAGCTCCTGGTGCGCGATCAGGTAGAGTCGGAGAGCACACAGTAACCTGGTGGGTATTCCAAGTGAGTAACCGCATAAGAGCGTGTGCATTCACGTACGGAGTAGGTGGCGACGTCGAAAGGGAACAATTATCTCCGGGGAGCAAGAGGCTATATATACATCTATAGATATAGTACAGCAGAGCGTAGGAGCGCAGAAGCGTAGGACGGGGTAGCCGATGAGGAGGTTGCGACTTGAGCTCTCACTTAGCAGCCGCAGTGTCACGATCGGGACGGCACATTAGCATATCTCGACGCTCCGTGTAGAGCAGAACCACAGCTCGGTTATACGACTGGATCTATCGTGGGTCGTGGACGGCATTCGCTTCTTCTTTGGCTCCTTGAGAAGCGAGAACTCACTCAACAGGCTCACCAGCCCTCTGCTCTTCCGATCAGGCTATTACCTACCGGGATAGGCGTACGTCGCGTGTTGCCCCGCGTCACGATCAGGATCCTATTTGCATAGCACTGATGAAGCTGCTCTCCTCTTGGCGTCTTGTACTTCTTTATTCTGCTACGTACGATATCTAACCGAAATAGCACACACAGAAAACACGTGAGCGCGTAGCTTCGAGTAATCTCGAAAACTGTTTTTGGCAATACATCGCCATTTTTTAAACGTCCCATTGTATTTGAGATATATTGTAATTTTGAGCTTTTTGTATTGTATAGGGGTAATGAGGGTTTATGGGTATACTGATATTTATTTTTTTTTATCTTTGTTCAGGGTATTTAACGTTAAGTCTGCCTAAGGTTAGTTTTGCGATAAAAATGGGATCAACTCGAGAGACTCGTAAGAAGTGACGCGTGTACACATGGGTTTCTTATATAAAAGCCTCGATGGAAGGTACGGGTGCGGTATCGGTTCTGAGAAAGGCTTATCAGGCCGCGGATATGTTAATGGCGGCCATGTTCTCCCCTTTGAGATATATTACACCCTAGCGAGCCTGTGGGGGCGTTGGGGCACAGGAGTGAGGGGCGGGAGCTGAGGGGGCCCAGCACCCCCGATCAGGAGCGTTGCATGCACGCGCAATTAAGAATGGCCGAGCCAGCCTGGCCAGCCACCTTCTTACCTGCCTGCCTGCCTGCCTGCCTGTTTTCCTGCCTTCCTGCCTTCCTGTCTACCTACCTTTCGTATCTGCCTCGCGCTGCCTTGGATACACGCTGCCCGTCTCGCTACCGATCCATCGATGACTGCTTATTTACAGAGCGGGAACACGTTCCGCGGAGCCACGAAGATGCGCCACGGGATAGTCCATAAGAGCTGGAAGACCAAGACAATCTTCTTAAGGATCTTTCACCTCGAGCCTCTTTGCCCTGGGGAGGCAATTAAAATATCTGAGTAATTCGAGTGCCGAGATTTCACAATCTTGCATCTCTGCCCACCACGCTAGCCACCTGGTTAGCCCCTGATAATCCATTGAGTCATTTTCACTGACAATGAGCTCTTAACTACTTCTTTCCCTGCTTGTTACTTTTTTCTCTCTTTATTTCTTCTCCCGATGCCTACTGGTCTCTTAAATGACGTCTTCTCTCACGGCGGACCAAGACTCGACCAGACTGAGTGCTCTTTACGAATGGGACATAGTATCTTTTTTTTTTTAGTACTTTCGTACTTTTTACTACTTGGTACCGGTTGGAATTGACGTGTCAGCGCTGCTTAAGCACGATCAGCCCTCGGGACTGGCCCTTTAGGGTTCGAAGTTGAAGAGCAGGGCATGCGCCGTTGAGCGTCGTTTCTTCCTGGTGGGGATATGCTCCCTAGAGGGCAGGAGTGTTACTGTGAACAAAGGAGGGGATATTCAAGGGCTAGAATGGACGAAGGACGGCGTAGGGAGAACGAGGGAAATGTAAGATACGCACGGAGTGGCAGAGTGGCAGAGTATAGCGTGGAAAGATCCCATTAGGGACGCGGACGGCCGCAGAGACGCATCGTGTCTCTGTGTTTCCATCCCTCCTACTATTTCATCAACTCGTATATATATATATTTTGGCCTCGATTTTCTTTTCTTGATACAGTGTCGATTATTGTTTAATGTTTGCATTACTGAAAGCCGAAACTTCTCTTAGGCTGAAGTTATGGTAGTGTCACGCGAATCTCCAGATCACGTTGGATGGCAGATTTTTCGTATGAAATGTACGATTAAAATCTTCTTTGTCTAGCGTATAGTTGTATTTTTATTTATTTTTGGATTTGGGCATTTTTTAAATTTTTATTTGAATTTTTTGTACCGTTCCAGGGGAGGATGAAGAGTGGAGCGACTCGGAGAAGACTCCGTCTGTGAGCAGCGGGATAGAGGGTGGCGGATCAGCAGTATCGAGCCCTGCGGCACCACCTGTTGAGGAGGAACCGAATCTTCCGCCACCTCCAAGACTTAATCCTTCCGGTACTGGCTTACCACCGACTTCCGCCGCAGAGGACTTCCGGTTGCGACTCAGCGTCCTCTCCGAGGACACTCGTAAGCGGTTAGTCAGCCTTACTGAGGATATCGAGGTGAGCAGTCTACTGACTTTATAAGTAACGATGAAAGAGGTCAAAAGTCAATCAGAGTATTGGACCTTTCAGGCCGCTAGAGGATTACGAGAACGTCATGCCTCCTCGAGGTCGACGCAGGGTCGCGAACCAAGTCCCAAGAAGCCCCAATCAGACCCCGACGAGGATGGCAACGTTCCTAAGGATGAGGACACATCAAGACCTTCGTCCTCGATATCATCGTCGCGAAGGAGGGAGGCGAGGAGGGACTCCGAAGACTCGAGACGCTCCGACGAGCCTCCAATAGACTCTAAGAGGACGAAACTCGACGACGATGCTGCCCCGAGACTGAGACTGAATGCTAGTCTGGCAACGGACCCTGCACTCCGGCCAGCTACCGTTGCCGCCCTTACTATCAAGCCTGAGAACATCTCCCCTCCGAATCCCGCAGCACCACTTTCTGCAGGACTTCAAAATGGTACGCTTGTTATTGTCATACATCATCAAGATATACTTCTGGATTGATATACATTTTTCAGTGTTTTCATATTAATTTTAAAAAAATGTAACTGTGTTTCATCAGCTATTGCATCAGGTCGCTTATTCGTTCTGCCAACCGACGGGAAGGAAACGATAACCGTGGAACCAGCAAGACCAGCTCCTCTCATCTGTCCACCTTGTGGTATACGATTTAGTTCCGCAAGCACCCTGGAAGCTCACCGGACCTTCTACTGTGCGCACAGACCTCGCGTCGATGAGGAACCGACGAACGACGACGACGAGGAGAAGACTGGTGGAAAGTTTGAAGTCCGCAAGGCTTACGCCTGTCCGCACTGTTCCTATAGCAACGACAAGAAGGTTTCCTTGAATCGGCACATGAGGATGCACGCGTCGTCGCCGGTACCGCCACCTGTGCCGGCAGCACCTTTAACTCCCGGTACCGGAAATGCTGCTAACGGTTCGTTGAATGAGGAGGCTGAGAGATACTGTCGCAATTGCGACATCAGATTCAGCTCCTTAAAAACGTATCGCGCTCACAAAACGCACTACTGCAGTACCAGGCATGTTGTCAAGGACGTTCCTCCTCCGGTTAAGGCCTCACCACCGACGAGTTCGAGTCCTGGGGACTCGCCACCACCTCAGCCATGTCTAGCGCTTCCGACAAATCCTATCCTGATTGTTCCCTATTCCTTGTTCCGAGGCGCGAGCGTGCTGGCTGCTCCTGCTCTTCCTGCTCCCGATACAGCGTGCTTCCTTCTACCAAACGGGTCCCTACAGCCGATGACGAGGACTCTGTCTGCGCCACAAACCACCACCGAGGCTCCGGCTGTCCTCAGGGCAGCCAACAAGCCTTCCACGCCTGCATCTGTCGTCGCTGCTACGTCGCCATCCTCAGCAACGGCTCCTCTAGATCTCAGTGTTAGACGATCGCCAGTTCTACAGGATGAAAAGGAGAATAGAGTCTCGCCGGCACCGTCCTTACCTCCGCCAGGAAGTCCTAGGTCTCGTGGTAGTAGCAGTCCAAGGACACGATCGTTACCAACTGCACAGACTGGTTCTGCACCTGCCCCGCCACCCACAGAGTTGGCATTAAGATTGGCTGAACTGCCACCACCTCCCGTTCCTAGTGTTCTCGTCAAGCAGGGTGTATCCAGGTAACATATTTAATCTTTCTTACCTTTTTACGTTCTTATGCTCCTATGCTCTTATGTTAAACGTCTACTTTAGAGTAATTCATAAGATGATTGACAATTAAATACACATATCTGTTCCTCTAGATGCAAAGAGTGCAATATAGTCTTCTGTCGGCATGAGAATTTCGTGGCGCATAAAAAGCATTACTGCCAAGCAAGGGAAAGTACTGTCAGTAGTCCACCTCCACCTGGAACTCCTTCACCGCCGTTGGTGCAGCTAATTTGTGCCGCTTGCGGTATTAAATTTGCCTCGATGGACAACTTAGTGGCACATCAAGCCTTCTACTGCCCCAAGAAGCCCGAACCAAAGGAACATCATTCACGTTGTCGCAAGTGCAAGGTCAGTAGAATTAATTCTACGTCTCAATCGTTGTGTCTAGAAGATTATCGAATCGTTCGAATCAATTTATTTGATTATAGGTCGTAATCGAACCGGGCACAACCCACACATGTTCGAGTGGACCAACAGGAGGCTGGATATGTCCAGTATGCGGGGCCATAAGTCCCACAGCTGGCGCAGCCCAGCGTCATATGGACGCTCATCAAGGTGTCAAGGCGTTCCGATGTACAATTTGTCGGTACAAGGGTAACACTCTGAGGGGTATGAGGACGCACATCAGGATGCACTTTGAAAAACGTGGCACGGATCTTCAGGTAAATTGGCAGTTATAAAATGAATATGATGATTTTATATTTTGAGTAAATACAATATGCTTTATGTCTTTATCGCAGGAGGAAAACTATATAATCTGTGTTCTCGAAGACGACACAACTGTTCCGACGTCGGAACCAGCGCCTGCAACCACACCGGAAGAGATCCCAGCGGAGGCTCAGGTCAATGGTAAAACGGAAGTGCGAAAGAGTCCTCAGCCGCCGGCAACTTCCGTACCGAGCAAAGTGAAGCAGGAACGCGAAGACACCCCACCACCGGAAGAAAGTCTGGATCCCAGTAAAACTGGGCCGCGTTACTGTCGCTCCTGCGACATAAGCTTCAATTACCTGAGCACTTTCATAGCCCACAAGAAATTTTATTGCTCGAGCCACGCCGGCGAAGTGAGCAACAACAACAACAACAACAACAACTCGAGTAGCCACGCGACAACACCACCCAGTAGCAGGACTGAAGCATCTGTACTTTAGATTAGGCGAGTCTCGGCACGTGCGAAATCCTAATCCTCGACTTCCTTCCGGTTTATGAAGAAGTTTCTAGTTTGCGAAGTCGAGGATCACCCCCAGGTGTCACCGCGAGTAATCGTAGGACTGTTAATTGTTGCCAGTTTATATATAGAGTAATATTGAGTATCAATTTTTAGTTGAATACGTTGTGTGATGTTTTTTCTCTCTTTTTTTTTTGTTGATCCAGGGAATTGTTCGTACTTATATGTATAAGAGCAACTTTCAAGGTGTACATAAGCATTACATATGTACGCACAATGATGCAATTAGAAGGAACGAGCGATATTCGAAATACGATAGGATCTTGCAAGACGCTCTGGCAGTTGAACTTGACCTTATCCCCAATGATATTTTGTACCTTTTTCTGAAATAAGGTAAAATCTGCACTCTTAACGAAATTTTCAACTATATCCGCCAGAGCCTCTTACGCGGATCAGGATACTTCAAAGTCGTCCTGTATATAGATATTCGTGTAGAAATGGCTAGTAGAGCGAAACGACGCAACGCGTCGAGACGCTCGCATAACATTCTGGGGCATAAGACGGAGTTAGGAGCGCGAGTTACGCGTTTCCGGTCTCAAAATTCCTTTCTTACTTCTCTTCCGTTTTATCAAAACGGCCCAGACGAGGGTGTGCAATCTCATGACTCTTCAATAATCTCGTAGGAGTAGTCGAAACATACCTAAGGAAACGATATAAAACGAAGACGGACAAAAAATACAAAAACACGTTACGAGTAAGTAATCTTCATAAGTGACACACGCACACACAACACATCGTACACAGGATAAATATTACGAAGCGCTAAAGTGAGTGTAAAATGTTGTACAGTAGAGGAGTAGAGTATTACATACGATAATAACAATCCTGAATGATACCAATCTCAGCTTGTGAATCTGTTAAATTACGTTGCAATATAACATTTAATATATATTATAAATATAAATGAATGGTTAAACGCCTATAAATAAAGAGTAATTGAAAAAAAAATCATGAAGGGCGGTCACGGCTGATCCGGTGCATTCCAAGGAAATTGGATTCTTTTTAGACGAAAGACAAAAAATAAAGGAAACAAATAAATAAAGCACCGTACATAGAGACACGCGTTACGCGACTACGATTTTTATTATAGTGTGTTAAACGAATGAATTCGCGCGGGTGTCTTTACTGGCGGATGTTGTTCGAATGTATCTATAATCAAAAGCACCGTGAGGAGGATTTAATTCGTACCGGTGGTGTTCCGTGTAAGCGCCGCCGAATCGCATAAGTGTATAAATTAGAATTAAGGCCAGTGTTACATGTATACGCAGTGTACTACTCATATCACAGGATGAGAATCATCATCGAGAATCCGCAGGCTTCTCAGTAGCCCTGAGAACCCATATTTTAATGCATTTCTACTTTTTTCTCTCTTTTTTTTGAAGATCTCTTTGACCCCGAACTTTCATTCATTTCTTTGTCGTTCTAGAATTTTTGGACATAATTTTATTTTATCGCCGTAACATGACAAGACTAACGGAAGTAGTGCACGCACGTCATCTTTGGAAATGGAGTTGGTGCCAAAAAATGTCAGGTTTAAAAAATATTGTCGTACAGCGTGGAAGTTATCTGTTGAAGTTTTATTAGGAAAAAAAAAAAACGTTTTTTTGTTTCTCTTCGACTCAAAATGTCTCGAAATCGTATTTATCAAAGTGTACGAGATGATATTACGCGTTAAGAAGAAGCTCAGCTCAGCTCAGCTTCTTAGAGAAATTTTCAAATTTCGAGGTATTTCCAAGTGTTTAATTTTGTAGGCGATATACTCCAAATTTCTTACATTATTGTTATTATGATCATTATATAAACTGTCATTGTTACACAGACCCACATCTGCATATACACACGTTCACTGATAAATTTCCTTTCAATCATTACTCCACCCTTCACTGTCATTGTCATCACCATATTATCACCATCGTCACACTCTCGACGTGTAGACTTACTTTTATTGTTTTTATTTTGATAGATGGATTTTACACACAAGATATATCTATATAAATATGTAATAAATATATAAACATACAAATAAAATTCTGCAATAAATACCTATTCTCTCTGCATGACCTTCATTGTTCTCTGGAGTCAAGCCATCACTGAAAACTTGGAGTTTTTTTTGTAAATATTCGAAATATATTTATTATATTACTAAATATGCTTTGCACTATATTTATTGGAAGTTTTAACAATGTGTAACGGTATTAGAGAAATATTTTAATACTTTCTCAGACAATGATTAACATCAAAATTAGTTGGTATTCAATCATCTTCAAGCTCGTCAGAGTTATATACTCCGCTATATTGACTGTTATTGCCATCATCATCCTCATTGTTTACATCGTTATCTTCCATTTGTGCCTTTATTCGAGCTTTATATTTTGCATATTTATAGCCAAAACTATTAACATCACCTTCATCCACACCATAAACAAAATCATCTTCACTGGACAGATCTGATTCTTCATCATCAAGCTTTATACTCTTTATAGCTGATCTAATATCATCCTCCCCAACAGATCCCTCTGAATGATCTGAATCTGGATAATCATTTCTCCAATTTGACTCTGAATTTGAGTCTTCAGATTCACATTCGATGTCTGTATTTGCTCCTGGTTCTCTGTATGTATCAAAAACTAATTCCTGATTAAGAGGGTGTACTGACACCAAATGGTCTAACAACATGTCATCTTCAACTTGCGTGTAGTACAAGTCATACACATAATCATCATTCTTCTCTGATGAAGATTGTGCTGGATGGGAATAAGAGACTGTATCCTCTATATCAATAACCGTTGTAATCTTATCTTCAAACGCTTTATTCTTTGCAGTATCCAATGAACGGAAGCAACTCACAACTTTATAACGGTTTTCCTGTGAAATTTGTTTAGCTTCCTGTCGAGCTTTAGAATTAATATCCACTACGCGCTGTTTATAATTTGCTGTAAGTTCATCCTTACTCAAAGTTTTTTTAATATGCTCAAGTACGTTTTCTTCCTGTAACAAAACGATTAATATCAATCATATAGTGAGCAAGTACTCCATAACCAATAGCCAAATACAACCTATTATTTTTACAATACCTGATCCTTTACAGTACCAGCAAATTTTACAACAGCGGTTAAAGGTACGTTTTTGCTTTCATCCTTTTCATCAACATCTAACTTCTGTCTTTTACACGCTATTAAAAGTGCATCCAGAGGTTCATCGTCGTTTCTCCGTTTTACACGCAAAACAGCTGGCATCCTTATAGTTTTAGAAACAAAACAATAAAAGATAACTAGCGATAAAAGCCAAACTAAAAATTTAAGTTAACATCCACTACGGACAATTCGCTGTCATTCAAATATTGACTGCCACTGATTGCCACTATATGCCGGCATTCGATTATTGTACGATGTATGTACTTATGTATGTACAGTAGTGTTTTCTTAAATCACTAACCGCCATGTGATTTGTACATATAAGAGTAGCCTTTTCATGAGCAACAAGAAACTGGATTCAGCAGCAGATGAAACTCGTTCATTGGTTAATTTGACCAAGCGTGGTTTACACGAACAAGATTAACCAATCAGCGAATTTCTTCAGCTATAAAACCTAATTGTTTGCTTCTCGTGAAAAGGCACCCTAATATCTGCAAGGTAGACAACGGCTTCCTCATAGCTTTCTCTGATTTTTTCGTGTTACGATTGTTTTGTAGAGAAAACTATGACTTCTTTCAGAAAACTATCCAAATGCCATGAGACGGGTATGAAAGAAAACTAGAAAATTTTTCTCAGTGCCGCCCAATATAAACTTTCGAATGTACAACAACCTCTTGCACTTATACTTTGTTTAACTATTAGGAAATCATTGATATTCTCTCTATAACAATTAAATTTTACGATTAAATTTAAGGTAAAATCCTTCCTTCCTTTCCTTATGGCTGACTCCTCCAATGAGGAGATGTGCCAGTAACTAGTCCTAAAGTCGGGTTGGAAAGATTATGCTGGACTCTAGACGTAGAGTGCGTAGAGTCTTCTTTGATTAGCCAATCGAATCAGTAAGGCGACACGTCCAGTGGACGAGCATAAGCCATAACTTTTATGAGTAGTATGTAGGTGGCGTTAGTGATGTTCCGCGTTGTATGTATTATACATAAGGTAAAATCATTCTAAGCTCTACAGCGAATTTCCCGGAACTATAACACCAGAGATGAGTAGCGAGATTGCCAGTGAGCCTGTTTTTGGTGATCTCAATTTTTCTCTGGTTTCGGCGCGCCACCTTAGCGGAGGGCCCTCGAAGCAGTTCCACGTTTTTGAATGGTCGTGTATATATAGTAATACTACGCGTGATAATCTGGAGCTGTGTTTTGGCGCGTCGACGCGCCACCTGAACGAGACTCTCGAACTAGTTCCACGTTTTTGATTGGTCGAATGAATTCGTGTGTTCCTCGAGATCCACGATTTTAAACCGGGTGAACACTCAAATAGGGAGACTTGTATCCACCTTTTTTTTTACAGGATATTACATAAACCGTAGTAATAAGGTAGTCAATACCCTTAATATCCATATGAAGCTGTGGAAATAATAGAGTAAGCAAATAAAACTTAAAAAAAACTCTCGAACGTGGGTAACTACAGAAATATAAGTTTGCTAAATAATATACGACAATGACTCGATGGCACATATGCTCGCTGCTGAGTTAACGTCCGAGAGTCTCGGGTTCGAAACTGACGTCTTTACCTCTCTTTTCTTTTAATTATCAACTATGCTTCTTGGTTTACCTAATTAACTGAAGTTTCATGAAATACATGATAATATTAATCTACAAATATTGTATTATATTAAATCGTATACATCCAATAAATTGGTACATGAATCAGCGAACGTTTCTTCTTCCCGAGAGCCTACCTGTGACAAACACCTATGTTACGCTGTTTCATGTTTTAATAGCATAAATAAGATTTAGACGGATAAAGAAGGCATTACGGAAAATTACCAAAAACAAAAATGCACTTA